>NC_084595.1:17887264-18119764 GCF_033807715.1 Cololabis saira | reverse complement strand
TGGATGGATGGATAAATGGACGTATGAATGGATGGATAAATGGATGGATGGATAAATTGATGGATGGATGGATGGATGGATGGATGGATGGATGGATGGATGGATGGATGGATGGATGGATGGATAAATGGACGTATGAATGGATGGATAAATGGATGGATGGATAAATGGATGGATGGATGGATGGATGGATGGATGGATGGATAAATGGACGTATGAATGGATGGATAAATGGATGGATGGATAAATGGATGGATGGATAGATGGATAAATGGATGGATGGATGGATGGATGGATAAATGGATGGATGGATAAATGGATGGATGGATGGATGGATGGATGGATGGATGGATGGATGGATGGATAAATGGACGTATGAATGGATGGATAAATGGATGGATGGATAAATGGATAAATGGATGGATGGATGGATGGATGGATGGATGGATGGATGGATAAATGGATGGATGGATGGATGGATGGATGGATGGATGGATGGATGGATGGATGGATGGATGGATGGATGGATAAATTGATGGATGGATGGATGGATAAATGGATGGATAAATGGATGGATGGATGGATCTACAGTGACACCTCCCCAAGTATTCTCAAGGCACTTTATGTTGTCACCAGTAACAATGCTACAGCAAGGGGGAGTCAGTACGCCAGGTCTGGGGGGAAATGTCACCATCCCCACCTTTTTGGAGCACGGGTACCACCAAGCCCCACCATGGGCCCAGATACCCTGAACACAAGGGCGGCTGACCTGAGAAGCAAGATCATTACAGAGCTGGATGGCTTGAGTCAAAGTGGACCCTTACTCAGCCTCATACATAGAGTACCCTCTGAAAGTCTGTTAGAAGATGCAATGCTGCTAACAACACATTGTGGCACCATCACTGAGACCAGGCGTAAGCAGCGGATCCCAAGAACACCGCTGGAGATTGAGGTCAAGAAGAGTGCAATCCTAGGAACACAAATAAATAAATAAATAGATAAATAAATAAAAAAGACCTACATATGTGTGTGTATTTTTGCACTCCTCTATACAAAATGATTGTATATCCCTTGGTAGTGGGTAGATACCTTACATAGCCCATGACAAGTGGCTCTAACTGTCCATTGATCATAGTGCTTGTTTGTTTTTGTATATCAATACATCAGCCTCTGCTCTCCCTGTAGCACAGGTTCTTCTAGGATGGATGACTGTGTAAAAATCCCCCCCTTTTTTTATTTAAGAAATTTCAGATATGCAGCCACATTGACTGAGCTGGCTTTCTTCTAAATCAAATTCAAGGCAGATATATTTCTCCAGAGGGAAAGCAATAAGCCCCTCGACTCCTCTGATGTTTATTCAACAAATACCAGGTACGGGTCCCTGTAGGGGACATTTCTGATCTGGAGAATTGGAAGAAGTGCCACTACCACTCGCGCTGCTATCTGCCATCTAACTCCCGAGGATCTAACTTGTCAGAACTGTAGGAGGAGGATAAGTAATAGGGACTTCACTTTTCTTGAGAAATCTTTGCTCCCCCTGCTATTTCCACTTGAAAAGGCTCATGTGTTCATGGATGGGTCAGTCCCATTCTGCTTGGTGTTTGGCAGATTTGGACCTCGACTGAACCCGACCCCGAGTCACTTGGTCCGTTCAGTGGCCTAAAGTGTTAGCTGCCGAGCTAATTTTACACAGATCTAATAAGAGCAGGCTCCTGACATGGAAGGCAGCCCCAGAGCCATAACAGGAAACTTATCTCTGAGAGTACACCTGCACACGTTCAGACTTATAATTAACTCTGGTGGCCTCATTACTTAATTTAGGTTGAAAGAATCCAGATTCATTCATAAGTATGCACAAACACATGCTTGTCACGCAGGCAGGCGCTGCATTTAGTCTCACAGATTCACTTATTTTAGATGGAATGCAGTTGACAGCAGTCGTGTTGCTTCACGTCTGAGGTCTATTAGAAAATTACATTGAAAAAAAGGTCAGTTGTCACTATAAAGATTAAAATCATTACTTAAAAAGGAGTTGAAAGGTCTAAAATCTCTTTCAAAGGAGTTGCAGAGACGTGCAGTGAACAGGCCTTCAGTGTGTTTCAGACACAAGAAATGATGGCAATCTGTCGTATCAATATATGCTTGTTTGGTTTAATGTGATCTAAAGAGATTTTTTAAAGATCCCTTTCAAAATCTAACTATATAGGTGTATATCCAGTAAACATGTCGCCCACATTTACAACATGATTTCCTTTAAATCTCTTGTAAGATCCTTCTATAAACATTACTGATTAAAATTAATGTAATTACTGAGAGGGAAAGAACGATTGATTGGCCTGCTGGTATTTGTCCACCCCAAAGTTTGCTTTGATCCTCATCTTCCTCGTAGGACAGTGTTGGGAAACAGATTCTCACCGGTCCGGATCGTTTCTCTGAGGCGAGGGCAGATCAGCGGCAGTGGCGGATCCACACTAATGTGGTGAATGCTTAACATTCACAGACGGCCAGAGTCCTATAATGAAGTAATTATTACTCTCAGTGTGACAAAACTGCTCTTTCCAATCAAAACAAGTGACCTCCGAGATGGTTTCGGCTTCCCGTATCAGTTTAAATTCAGAGCGTGGAACAAATATATGCTGATTTAATGTTTTTCTGCATTTTTACGCTCTACTTTGGATCGTTTAATTACCATATATAAAGGGCAGTGGTGAAATGGACCCGCTGTGAGAAATGCTTTGTTAAACTCAGTTTGAAGTTAAGTCCATGAGGGATAAGAATTATATTTCTTTTTTTCTGTACGTGTGACTGAAGCAGTGTTTGTGAGGAAACCTGCTGGTTTTATTTTTGTTCTGTGCTTTATCTTCTATTTTTTGTGTTTGTGTTAGTTGTGTGGGTTTGGTTTTCATGTTGAGTTTGCCTGTTTTCATGCTTGATTTCAGTTTTATTTTGGACTTTGAACTCCTTTTTTTTTAAAACTGCATACTACATACTGCACCTGCAACTAGTATACAGTATGCAGAACATACATAGTATACATACTATGTATGTATGTCAGTTGTCAAGTACTCCTTGTCTTTTTATTCCCTTTGAAGCCTCGGCCAGTTTGTTAAGCCGTACTTTAGATGAAGTTTGATGGTCAATAGATCCACGGTGGATTCACGGTAAATCCATTGACCATGGATGGACTGATTTATGGTCAATAGACTTGCAGGGGATGACATTCAATGGTCACTGTTGAAATGCCTTTTGGGTCCACTGCACCCTGCAATAGTGTTTTTTTTCTTTATATAGTTCTTTAACTTTTAACAAGATGTACAATGAGATGCATGAGTGCTGGAAACTCATCTTGATCTGGAGAGAGAGGGGAAGCCTGACTGACGGGAGAGTCGTGTCAGGCTTCTGGTTTAGGACTTTCATAGAAAAACAACTTGCAAGAGCCATGAGAGAAAAGCCATAAACTGAAAAGCTTCTTTTGCCTCTTCTCTATCAAGTTTGGTATGACAGTTATTGGTATGGGAATGCTTGTTGGATCGAACATCGTTTGCTATCAGGACAGAACGCCTGTCAGTGAAAACGGCAGCCTTTGTTCATGTCACAGCTGAAGATTTCTCCCTTCTCTCGTACGTGTTGATTTATGCCGTCGATTGGCCAAAACACATCCCACACCCACGACCTTGCAATTAAACACACAAACATTTCTCAACTCCCCAGTTTTGGGATCACATCAGCCGACGTGGTCTCTGGGTGCAGCTCCCTTCACTTGGCTGCTTCGTTTTCTAGTCGGTTGGTCTTTCAACATGATCAGCTACTCCCACATTCGACTGCATGCCTTTTATTTTTCCTTTTCGGTCTGTGGAAGCGGCGGGTGTTGTTTCAGGGCAAATTTCGAAAGGAAAACTGGTGGAAAGCTACATTTTTGGCCTTTCCCATGCTGCGCGTCAGCTCTGACATGCTGAGCCTCCAGCACTTCAAAAGGATGGTATTATGCAGAGCTGCAGATCATTATTAGCAGCTCATGCTTGTCTGTGATTTTCACGCTGGTGAATGTCTTCATCAGTTATTACCAAAATAAAACCGAATGGTTGTGCATCTAAATTATGTTTGATTTTTTAAATATTGATATCGCTGGAAGAGTCTGAAATAAAGCTCGCTCATCCATCCATCCATCCATCCATCCATCCATCCATCCATCCATCCATCCATCCATCCACCCCCTACTTTTATCTTATTCTGGCTCACAGCACCGGTTGGAGCCCATCCCAGCTGTCACTGGGCAAACGGCCAGTTGGTACAACTGGATCTAATTAACTGTTTTTATTTGAGCCTGTATTCTGATAAAAAAAATCATTTAATTACGGCAGCACACTCACAGATAATTGGGAGGGAGGCAAAGACAGAAACTCAGCATATCAGTTGGAGACAGGTGAGAGTTTCAGGAGGATATTTTAGTCTTTTTAACATCCATCCATCCATATCCGGATCCTTATCCTGGGCCGGGTCGCGGGGGCAGCAGCCTCAACAGAGATGCCCAGACTTCCTTCACCCCAGACACTTCCTCCAGCTCTTCTGAGGGGAGTCCGAGACGCTCCCAGGCCAGCGGAGAGACATAGTCTCTCCAGCGTGTCCTGGGTCTTCCCCGGAGTCTCCTCCCGGTGGGACATGCCTGGAACACCTCCCTAGGGAGGAGGGACATGCCTGGAACACCTCCCTAGGGAGGAGGGACATGCCTGGAACACCTCCCTAGGGAGGAGGGACATGCCTGGAACACCTCCCTAGGGAGGCGTCCAGGAGGATCCGATACAGATGCCCAAGCCACCTAAGCTGATCCTCTCAATGTGAAGGAGCAGCGGCTCGACTCCGAGCTCCTCCCGAGTGACTGAGCTTCTCACTCTCTCTCTAAAATAGGTCTTTTTAACACCTTCGTACGAGGCCTCATATTTTTTTCTGTAGTACACTAATGAATGATTTCACTTTAATTAATCGCACATGACCGAAAAAAAGGGTCCTGATGATGAAACTGAAAGGACTCTTATTTTTTTGCATTTTTATCCGTTTTCATCTGTGAACCTTTCTGGCTCTGATCGGATGTGGTCAATGGACTCCCCTCCTACCACCGAGGCAGATTTCATCACATCAAGCCGAGACGACACGGGGGACAATCTAACTTAACTGCAAGGTTGAGGGGTGAATTAAGTGAAGCATTAAGCCTCCTCTCTTTGTTTGGCAGCCATCATCATCAGAGTGTGGTCACAGAGGGAAGTTCCCGGTGTGCGTCTCCCGGCATGAAGCTGCGACCTGGAGTGATTCTGCCTGGGTTAATGTGCAGCGAGTGGAGGGCCACGCTGGCCCGACGCTGGTTCAAGCGGCAGATTTAATTAAAATCCAATCCGGAAGAAAAGGCAGAGTCACGCGTTAACAGGCCGGGGTTTTGTTGAGCAGTTGGTTACACAAGTTGGACTCTTTTGTTCAAAAGAAGGAAGTGTGAATAAAGGCAGCCTGCCAAGCGAGCAAAATGTAATTTAGCTAAAATTCGGCTTGGAGCTGATAGAAACAAAAGCTATTACAGAGGCAAATTAAATCTGAGGACACGATGGCTACAAACAGTGCTGCTGCAGTCTATTCAGTATTCAGCAATAATGCTTTCCTACAGGGAAACTTGCTTCTGTCCACACGGCTTCATATTAAACACTTGATCTCACTGAGGCATGCGCTTCAACAATAGATAAATGAACCAAGCCTCATCTAATGAGTCGAGTCACTGACTTCATCAATGTGCCCTTCACATGTCTGTTTTCATAGTAAAACACTGATAATCTCAAGTCTTTGTCAACAGTAATGTTTCAGAGACAATTAATTGTTTGGAAACTCTTGTATTCATCTGTGTTACAGACATTTATGAGCAACATTACAAATTAATCCATAATAGCACGAGCTATGGCCTTTCAGTGGCATTTAAACTGAAGCGTTCAATCATTGTGCGCAGCCTGAGCGTGCTCCACGTGATTACGTCTCACTTAGAATGAATCCTGACTTGAGATAGTTTGGTACAACATCCCAACTTACGTGCAATCAGTACTGATTGATTCCTTGTGTTTTTCTGTTCCAAGGTAAATTAAATCATACCAGTGAGATACGCTGCAGATAAGCTCTCTTGGCAACAGATGCCTGAGTCACCATGGCAACTGAGAAAGCATCGTCTTCAAATGTTGCTTGAGTTGTAATTGATTTATCATATTCGGTTTAATTTAATTATACAAAAGAGGATGTTGGATGTACAAGGCTGTTAGCATGGCCAACCATACTGTACACACACACACACACACACACACACACACACACACACACACACACACACACACAAAAGAAAGCAGTTTAAAGTACCTCAAATAATTGAAAAGTTTAGAAAACAGAAAAAGTTGTTTAAAACAATAATTAAAGAAAAAAGAGAAGCTTTAAAGATGCTTTCTTGATAAGAAAAATGGATTAAACTAATTGAAAAAGTGTTGCACATCCCCTTCGCTAGAGCGATATTAAAACCACCACGATCGTGTAAATCAAAACACCAGACAGATGTCAAAACCTTCTCTCCAACTCTCTCTTCATCTTGCTCTCCGTCTTCAAGAGGAGGCATGAGCAGCGATTCCGCTTTAGCGGGGGCTGTGTTGCTTCTCCTTTCTATGTTCATTCATTTAAAAAAATCCATGCAAATGATTTCATTTGCTGCAGTATAATTGCTTTTATCTATGAGCATCTAAAGTGGCAGCCAAGTGGATGAAGGATGATTTCTCATGAGGAAAGCTGTAAGAACGAGCAGCGTTAAAGTTCTGCCCAGCGAAGGTTTATTTAAACTGTCACTGTCTACCTAGAAGCCTGATTAAATACAAACATTTGGCAAATACTGAGAGCAGTCACAAAGAGGGACTACGGTTACTGCTCCCAGGTCCAATCAAGAATATCCACGGCTGCTTTATGCTGTTATCCATCACCGGTAGATGATGAATGTGCAAGTGAAGCAGCAGGGCTGTGTGTGCCTTCCACCACAGGGTTAGCACTGTTAAGCTAATAGCCACACATATTCATTTGTGGAAAGCGAAGAGTTTAAAAGTTGGGACTTAGTTTATTGATTCAACTTTTCCCTCATGCCTCCAGTCCAATTAGGAGACTTACTGGTAGGACATGACAAATGACTGGCTGATCGCTGGCCTCCCGGCGCCCATAAATCCAGCCGCCTGCCCTCACCCAGCCATGGCTGCTATCAGCATCGGGTGCGTAGTGGGTTCTGAATCATCACGCAGGCGGCCCGAAACAGCCGGGTCAACAACAGAGCTGTCCCCCCTGACGCCTCACAGTCACGAATACAAAAAAAGCTACGAACATGTTTTCAGTTGATGCTCCTGACAGCCTGCTGTAATCAGACCATGGTCAAATCAGTCTGTATCAGTCTGTCTGGGTTTTTCCAGACTAAAGTGCCAACCACTGACCCATTTGAGGGTGAGTGATGACGATAAATACACATACTTAAAAAAAAACACAACTTTAAGAGAAAAAAAACGCAAAAAACCTTCGTAAAAATCTAAAATAAAGTCAGAAATAGAGAAAACAAATCTCCTGACGAGGAGCGTTAAGGACGACCTTTTTGTTCCTCTTCAACGACGAGTGCACAATCGAAGCATTTGCTCAATATTTCTTAAAAACTCATTACTTCTAATGTAAAATCCATGCTAACAAGTCAAACCAGGAGTTTTTCGGACTGGCCTGTCAGATTTTGCCGCACTTCAGAGTTAAATTGATTTGCTTTTGAAAATGAAAGAAACCATTTTCTGTCAGCCAAATAAGTCTTCTGGGATGTTAAACTGAAAAGAGCCAAAAGACAAAAAAAAGGACCAAATAATTACAGCGCCAGTGATGCAGATGAAAAGATAGCACAGAAACTAAATCCCATCACATCTTGCATTTCATCTCACGGGCCTGCAGTGATGCATAATGCATTCTCCCAGCATCCACTCTGGTGAGGTTGCTCTCGTTTGTTGTACAGCTTCACCTGCGTTATCCTCTTTTTTTGTTTTGTTTACAGGTTCTGTGTATCAGACAAAAGTCATTTGCATTCCTACAAAAAGAGCACATGTTGAAGCTGCATTGCATAATTTGAACCATGTTTGGCAAATCTGTCAATTTCTCTCCCCGTTTCGTTGCCCGCTGTGTTTGATCGGCTCGGCACGTTTCACCTTCGTCTCCGAACATGCCGACAAGCAACAATTTGTGGCTCAAAGAAAAGAACAACCACTTTTAGATAAACAAAAGCTAAATTATTCATGTATTTAGAAAGCTGTGTGAGCTTGTTGTCTCCTATTGGTTCATCTGCTGTTTCCTCCAGAACATGAGGAAGAAGATCCATCAGAGGCTGTGGGAATCCTCCTGCAGGTCCGACTCAGCCACGGACACACGAGCACACTGTTAAATAATGCATCTGCCCTCCGCTCAGGCATGGCAAGAGGCATGTTAGGTGATGCAGATAGCGATCATCCATCTCAGAGTGTAACCGGGGATTTGAAGCTGAGAAAGTTCCCAAATCACTGTTCTCCCCCTCTGAGGAACACAGAAAATCTAACTTGAGCTACAAAATGAAAGAGAAGCTGCTTTCTGGTTAGTTTGGACTCTTGATTTGGCATCAGGACCAGTTGTGAGTTTGGGGGGCACTTTTAGAGGATCGCGGCTGGATCGCGTCTCACGGGGAGGCTTGTAACTTCCCATCCGTCAGACAGGGGAAGATGGGAACGGTGAACCATACCGACATGTCAGCCTGTATGTTTGCTCAGAACTGACCGGAGTCGCGTCGCACATCCCTCGACTTGTTTGACTCTCTTCTGTCATATCGTTTCCCTTTAGGAAGCAAACAGGGTAATCATCTTTATTCTGCCTTCTGAAGATCTAATATAGACGTTTAAGTCTTTGCATTCAAAGTGTTTCCTTCAGCATCTCTGCCCCCATTTAACTGCTTTATTCTTAGCCTCAAGATTTTGATTTAGAAACCTCTTGTTGTCAAGATTAAAGTGTGAGAACATGTGATACATCAGACATAAGAAAAGGCAAATGAAGACAGAGAATAATAGATAGGTTTTGCATTAATAATCAGTTTCTTGTTTCCCTTAAAGACTTATCTTCTTTTGGGAACAAAAAGATCACTAATGTATGTCTTGGAGATGCAAGTCATTTCTATAACGAAGGCCAGGCGTCTCAGCACAGCTTAAAAGAGACGATACTACCAGAGGAATTTATTTCAATCAGAAAAAACAAACAAAAACCGGACTGCTTGGTCAGAAAAGCACAAACGCACCAACCAGATACTGAATATCTTTTGTCGCTAACTGTGGACTAAGTCGGCTACATTTCCTAACTCATGTTTGTATCATAAGCAGAACTGTGACTGTGATAAACTGCAGCTGCGCATCTGTTAATCTGAGCTGAAGGTTTGTAAACAGGCTGAAAAATGAGGCAGGAGGAGTTCATCTGTACCCATCACTGTGGATGTGCAACCTCAGTCAGTCCAGAGTCCTGTAACTGCGGCTCTCAGAGCCGGTGTACAGCCCTCTGACCTCTGACCTCTTCAATCTTCAATCCCCTGAGCATAAACCTGATTCATGAACTGATGCGTCGTCCTCGGACATCTGCCTCATTTCAGCTTCGATCTGCAGATGATTAAACTCATTTCACTACGGCTGACCTCGAGGAGGAAGAGCAGGTTCTGCAAGTTCTGGCACCAAAGGCAAATTCATTTCATCATCATATCAAACGCACCTCCACCTGCTCTGGTAGCGTGGTGGCTGGAGCCTTGGATGGTCCCTGGTTCAGTTCCCACCTGTGTGACTGAGTGACGACGGGCATGAAACAAAAGCAAATCCGTGTGTGGGCCGCTGTGACGACCCTGTAACTACAGTAGACACAAATTGTGATGTCATAATTGGCTTGTAAGTTGTGGTTAATTGTAATTTTAGAGCAGGAGAAAAGACCCTTTTGTATTTAATACCAACTGGCTGGATCATGAAGCCTAGAAATCCCGAACCGGATGATCAAAAGAAAACTGTTAACAGATGTTTTGTAACACAATCAACACGTCTCCATGCAAATCTTAACCTTTTACTGTGATTTAAAGACAAACTCAACCACAGGTGTGTTTTTAAATGAAGAACTTTTGCAATGTTGAGCTCAGAGATCCTTCTTTCGCCCCATCAAACTGATGTTTTAACGTGACACAAAACTCCTCTGTGTTGCTTCAACGATGAAAATGAAGATGCTCCACAACGTGTCGTCCGGAAAACGAAGTACGAATCAGACATCTAACTTCCACCGCCCGTACGCGGTCGCTGCCACTCACTCGCAACGGAGCAGTTTCTCTGTGACACTTTCAAAATGATTGATGCAATTACATGTCATTCCACCATAAAGTGGGCGGACATGTCCCCTCAGGATGTCCTTTGTAGTCATCTCCCTCCTGCACTCAGACCAACAAGCACTTCTGGCGGCTGTGTAGTGGACTTGTTGGGTGTATGTGCTCTTTTGAGTGCTGTTTTTTTTTAACATAATTCTGTCTCGTGGTGGAGAAAATTTTTTAGAGAAGCAAATCTTTTTTTTTCAGGGCAGTAAAAAGGTGTCAGTTTTGAAAGCTTCGGGCTGCAAAAGAAACTTGTTCAGCAGGTACATTTGCTCTGAGAAATACGACACCGAGTTCAGGAAGAGGCAGATGATAAAAACTAAATTTAATGCTCATAAAACAAGCACAGGAAGTTTGCCCGATGCTCTTTATAGCTGCAAAATCACCAGATCCACCACTCATCATGGAAATGCACACACACACACACACACACACACACACATGTGCGCGTGCGTGGACGAGGATGTATTGATTGCCGGGCAGACAGCTCTCTGACAGCTTTAGCAGCCACAGAGAACCTGACACAGGAAACAAGGAGAGCAGCAGCTGTGCCAGTGCCATCAGTCACTCCGACACCGTCTCCGACCTGTGAGCCGCTACAAAAATAACACATCCCACCAGGTGTGAGAGAGTCAGCGTGCAGATCGGGGCAAAGCAATTACATCAGAGTCAAGTGGAAGGCGGCGCTCAGCGAGCCTGTGAAGCTGCAGGAGGCACACGCTGGCATCAGCCGCCCAGCGGGTCGGCCCGCCCTCGCGGGATGAAGAACCCCTGCACCCAGACATGATACACTCCCCTTCACTCTCCCAGCACTACTTCTGTGGCTTTCACAGTTCTTATATCAGTGTGAACGGACAGACTGAACAGCAGCACTTTGGTGCAGTCTTGCAGGAAATGTTCACCATGAACCGCAAGACTTTTGGGAAAACACTGCATTGAAATCCCTGAACCTTAACTGCTGACCGTAAACTTTTATTGTACTACAGCTCTTTAAGGAGCACTTCTGCATCTAGTAAACTTCTCTGCTCATTAGGACTCAGCACTGAGAAAGCTGCACTGATAACAAGATGATCGTATGATGGTGTCTAAGGTATAAAGGGGCTAAATAAAAAACCGTAGCACCGGCATGGCAGCACCTGTGTCCAACTGGACTCTCAGCAGTCTGACCAGCACTGATCCAGCTGGACCTCCTGTGTGATGTCATGTTTGTGTGGTTCTCTCAGATGTAAGTCCCTCTGGATAAAAGCGTCTGCTAAATGACAGTAGTAGTAGCAGTAGTAGTAGTAGTACATGCTGTCACACTGTCAGATATCTATATACCTAGGCATAATTGATAAAGTCAGACATGAGTCTTCATGTTCAAGCTCAATATCCTGAGTGTCGTATCCAGGGGTGAAAATCCCGGGGGGGACAGGGGGGACAAGTCCCCCCCATTAGTAAAGCTGTCCCCCCCTAGAATAATTTGAGACAGAATTAATCATTTTGGAACAATGCAGCAGTATTTAGTAGTGATGCACCAAAATGAAAATTTGTGGCCGAAACTGAAATAATAATAAACAGTAAAATCTCATTACACTTAAAACAAGAGTCATCACCAGAAAAATAACTTGTTATTTGACAATTTTCACCTGTTTCAAATAAATTTTCACTTGAAATAAGTAGAAAAATCTGCCAGTGCGACAAGATTTATCTTATAAGCAAAACAATCTTGTTCCACTGGCAGATTTTTCTACTTATTTTAAGTGAAAATCTACTTGAAACAGGTGAAAATTGTTGTTTTTTTTCCAGTGATGAGTCTTGTTGTAAGTGTAATGAGATTTTCTTTAACTAAAAATGAGACATTTTAACTAGAAATAAGACAAATATTCTTGTTAAGATTTGGGGTTTTTGCAGTGTATTATGTCAGATGTGCTGTATTATTGCCACCTTCCACCTAATACCATTGTTTTGTATTACTCTAAGAAAGGTCTTCTGCCTGGCTAAAACTTTTATTCCTTGTCCCCCCCTGGATTTATTCTCTAAAATTTTACTGTTTATTGTCCCCCCCAACTATGAAACGGGATTTTCGCCCCTGGTCGTATCTATGATATATTTTCATTTTTACCTTTCTTTTTTATGCATCTGAGAAGTTTCTTTTCTGGAAATGACAGGTGAAATGACATGACAAGCATTTTCTTTTGCATGTCACCCGTCTGGTCTCAGATCCACATTTTGTGCACAACGCACACGCGGGATATGAGGCGCGACCACATATAAAACAGGAGCTAATCATTTGAAAATGGTGTGAGAGCAGGAAGGAGCGGTGCAAGCGGGCTAAGAAAACAAGCGAAAGACAAAGAGCAGGAAAGGAATGGATCCTAACATGAGGGCGGCGAGATCGTGTTACAGATAGAGTTGATCACCTGCCTGCGTCAGATGCCGTGTCAGATGTTTTCCTCATTGTAGTCCTAGTTTCTCTCCATGCTCTTTTCTTCCCAAGTTTTTTAATTGTAAGAGCTTTATAATAATTAAAGGTGCGTTCAGACCAAACATGAGTAATCTCACGTGTCAGTCATGGAGCAAGACTTCTTAACTTTTTATAGGCTGCTCATGTAAATCAACTGTCTTCTGGGCGCGACAACGGGACATGGTCACCATGTGTGATAGCTTCACTGACCAAGGAAATCAGCTCTCCCAGTGATGAGTCCTGCTACTGTATGTGGATGATGTGTTCATATGACTGGAAGAAACTGGTCTTCATAGTACCTTTACACTAAAAAATGTAGCATTCACACGTTATTTGGCAGCAGACAGGAGACTGGACGCCCAGGAATTATGCCATCAGATCAAAATAGAGAAGCTTCTTCCCTGAAAACCACAAGGAGGAGGATTGACTTCAGTTGCCAGGCTTTATGACATGGCCACACATGCTGCTGATGGGGCTTAAAAACTCGCAGGTCTGTTTCACCAGAAACTCAGAGTTGTTTCTCTGCCAACACTGTTTATATCACGATAAGTGGGTTTTGTTGAAAGAGCCTAAACTGATGCACTCGTACTGATGTTTATTTGTGCAGAACCCAGTTTTTCCTTAATTGGGTTTAGTGTTCAGATCTTCCTTTTGAAAGGTTCATCTGCTTTCTCTTGATCTATCCATCAGCTCACCGTGCACGCTCCATGACTGGGTTGTACACACTAAAGTTGATTTCGTCAACGTAAATTATGACTACCGGTAAATATCGTCGTCAACGAACCTTTTTTCACCTGAGGAAAACGAGACGAGTAGCAACGAAAATGCTGATCATGTGACAATAACGATAATTAAATACATAATGCAATATCGTAGACGAATAAAAACGAGACTAAAATGTAGATTTTACAAAATAAAAACTCTGCTAAAATGTTTCTTCATTTTCATTGACCAAAATGAGACGAGACGAAATGTTCTAACAAAGATCCTTAATATCCATTTTTTTAAAGGGGACCTATTATGAAAAACACGTTTTCTCTTGCTTTAACATATATAAAGTGGTCTCTCCTCAGCCTGCCAACTCAGAGAAGGAGGAAAGCAACCAAATTCTGCAGTGTCTGTACAGCCGCCCGGATGAGCCGTCCAGTGTGATGTGACTTCTACGAGCCGTTCAGATTCTGCTCCCTTTCTAAAATGTGTCTTCATTTTCGTTGACCAAAACGAGACGAAATGTTCTAACAAAGATCCTTAATATCCATGTTTTAAGTAGTTTCCTCTGGTTTAGTTCTGCTGCTGGGTGACGTCACGTCCTCAATCCCAGTCGCTGCAGCGGGGAATCAGATCCAGAAGATGCAGCTGCAGGTTAGAGGCTGATGCCGTTAACGCAGAGCTCTAGGTTCACGTCAATTAAAAACAAAGTTAAATAGAGAAAGGGGCCGATGGCCGGACACGGGGGGATCTTCTCCGGGGCTAGGAGAAGAAGAAGAGACCATCTTTGGATACACTGTCCTACATAGACGTGGAAAAGAAAACCCAATGTGTCGTCGGAAAAGAAAAAGATGGGGAGAAATGTGGAAAAATAAATATGTTGTAAACTCAAATTAGAGTCTTCTGTATCTGGAATGAATGTATTCTTGAGTCTATAAGGAAACAATAATATAATATTAAGATGACCTTGTTTGAATTGTAAATACAATCTTTGACTAAAACAAGACTAAAATGGTCCTGGACAATTCTGACTAAAATAAGACTAAAATGCTCAGACTTTTAGTCGACTGAAACTTGACACGACTAAAAGGAGTATGAACGTGACTAAAACTAATAAAAACTAAAATGATAGCCTGACCCAAAGACTAGACTAAAACTAAAATTGAAACAGGCTGCCAGAAACAAAACTAGTACACACACACACACACACACACACACACACACACACACACACACACACACACACACACACACACACACACACACACACACACACACACACACACACACACACACACACACACACACGTACGCACGCAGGCTCTCAAAGACTCCCCTGCCACCGTCAACAGTAGGCTTCTGCTATTTCTACACAGCAGAGCAGTGATGTTACAGGCATCCAGCTGTGCCTCGATGTTAACGGCAGTGCCGGCTGCCACTGTGTGCACGTGTACAGTGTGCGGGCGGGTGTGTGTTTGTGTGCAGGTGTTGTTACGGCTCCACATAGCCAGAGTTCAGCACATTTGTTTTTGTTATGAGACCATCACAGTGACCGAGATTCTTTGGACACTTTTGAATGACTTTCAGTGACTTTCATGTTTTCCACTTCCAGTTATATATTTGATTAATTCATTGTTTTAATTTGGATACAAGCATTTTTTTATTTTGAGGTGGGGGTTTTTTTTTCACAGTTTTTGTTTTATTTTGAAAACCCATTTCCTTGTGTTTAAGTTATGTCTTGACTCCCCTTGTTCCCATTTGCCCTGATCGTTTGCTCCTGTGTCTCGCCGAACCCTCTGTGTATATCTTGTCTTTCGCTTGCTGGCTGCCGATCCATACTGTTCTCCCCCACCATGTGTCACGTCATGCTTTTTTGGGGAATCCTGCCGCTTCGCTCTCCTGCACCTGTGTCCGACTCATCCAACCCCTGACAAGAGATGCTGTACCGGGTTCAGGTCCAGGACTCTGGCTGGGGCAGTGCCAGACTTTCAGTTTCCAGAAGCTCTTCCGTGTGATCCCCGATGATACAGTATGCGTCACGTGTCTCACAGTGACTGATGAGAAGGACCTGAGTGCAGGAAATCAGCCGGATACAGAACCAAGAATAATTTTTTGTTTTTTTAAATAATAAAAAAAACAAAGAATGCTGCAGTGTACCAATTTCATGAGGTTGACCATAACCACCCCTAATGACACCTGCTTTTGAAGGTCAAGAAATCAGATGGGAATCTTTCCATCTATCTCTTATTATCATTTATTTCATTTAATTATATTCCATTTGCCTCTTTTTCTTTTTTGTAAGTGATTTCTTTTCCCTTTTGAGACTGGATGTGACTTAATTTCTCTGTAGAGGTTCTCCTGAGTCTAACGCTGTTTCCATCTCTCATTCTCTTTTGGGTTAGTTGCTTCCTATTTAAGGAAGTTTTATTGTCCCTTTACAGTCCCGTTGACTTGTTTGAATCTCCAACTTTTTACTTTACTTGACTGGAATAAAGTGCACATATGCTTAACCATATACATAAAATTGGAGTGACTTCGAGGGAAATTCTGCACTTTCTCCAAAGTATGCCACTCATCTCCTCCGTTAGTGCTCCATCATACCACTTAATTAAGCATGACAGCTTTTAATGTTGTGCAAAGTGTTCTGTCCAACATAATTTCTCTTAAATACATAAAATTAGTAAGAGGGTTGTAAAAAATGGGGTTCAGCAGCACATGGACATGTACGACAGTTTTGCACATCCATTCCCGTTTATCATCAGTTAAATTAATATACAATTATGCACTGGATTTATTATGTAGCTCCAGTAATAAAATAAAAGATGAGGGTTTATGGCTTGAAACTTGAAAGGTTGGGATTTTCCTTTATTCTTTATTCAGGCCATCCCAATATTCAGCAGCCGTTTGTCTACTTGCACGCCCTAAAAACTAAGACTTCTCCATCTCTAGTCTGTGATGTTTTTGTCAAACAGATCTTTATGGAGGGAAGCCAGCCAACACACCGTGATGCGTTCAAAGACTTTGCAGAGAAATGAGAGTGAAGGCCAAGACTGCCGTGTACTTTCTCTCCCCTCAGTGAGCACAGCACCGGGATAATTATTTGGCAGAAGCTATCATGAAATAGATCTGACAGCTGTAATTACAATGAGGATGGACCGTAACTGCCTCACGTGCCGTGTCATTTTTCCACCATTACAGGCTGTTCTGTCACTATAGATAACGGCGGTTTGGAATCATCACAGGGGTAAGACGGCGTCTATGTGGCTGGTGTATTGATCTGTTGTAAAATTAATTTTATAAATTCTCAAGGATTTGTGAGGAGTGGTTCGGAAACCTGTTCCTATTTTTGGACCTGGTTCATTCGAAAATGAGCAGAAAAAGCAACCCGAGCAGTTAGTTGAAACACACCCATCTTCACTTGGTTATCGATCTATCCAACCATCCTTGTTTCACATGTTACTACTGCATTGACGGCTAAAACAAGGACTCCCATAGCTTTGATGAGGACTAACATGCTCAATCATCGCTAGCGCTCAGCTGGATCGACTGGCAGCATCGGATGTTGGATAACTGCTGCAGCACAGGCCCTTCCAGGTGGCATGGATGGAGCAAAGTTTGCCATCCCAGCTGGTCTACAGCAACTAACCGTCCTGTGAATTTTACAAGCACCATTTAGTGGCCTTTGGTCCAGGGCGAAGGTGGTTGCACCAGACGAGCTGGCAGCTGAAGGTCGCCAAAGACGTCTGCAGGCCCAAAGCTGCTCTCGCCAACCAGTCGAGTCGAGAACCAGTCGCAGCACTCGATCAACGATGGTATTACCTTTAAAATAAGAGTGAATTTTCTCTCATTTTACCCACAACACAGTTGTCATCTAGCTATGGAGTTCCAGAGCTAAGTTTGTACCACCCCTAGTGGTCATTTGATAAACTGCCTGCTCGTGGAGAAAAACTCCAGCTGACACCAACTAACATCACCAACGAAGAAAAGGTACCGCTTCTTTTCAACCATTCCAAACCCGGCGGTGGCTACAGAATCAAAGTTTGGGACATTATATGAAAAACATAAAACCATAAAGACATTAAAATAAACACAACCAAGTATTTAACTGCCCATAACCGCTGGTTTATGGGTCACTCGGTTACTGGCATCCTGTCTAAATATTGGAGCTGTAGAATGTTCATATTTAACTTTTACAAGCAGACTTGCAACATCAGCTTCTAGCTGCTCTAATGAATGCTTCCTCTCCTTCTTTTCCTCCTTTCTCTTGTTAACACTTATTAACACTGAGGGTAAAACCAGCGGTGCTGATGTTCAGCATGACATCACGGGGGAAACGTGCTAACAAAGCCATCCAGACCCAAGGGGTTCAGGATTCCTCTTGACACATCCACACCTACACACAGATGCATATTACTCTGTAGCTTCTCATTTGTTATTGATTTGTGATCGGCTTTATTAAAAAAGGAATTATTTAAGATGAATTGTGGCATAAAAAGCTTAAGAAACATGGAAAAACCTGTTGGTACGCTTCTGTAACAAACAATGGTGGCCATAATAATTTGAAACTGACAAAAGCAAATAACCGGTAATAACTTTCTGAACACTGACTCATGCTTAATTCAAAAGCAATGTCTGATTTGAATTCCCCATTTTACAGTAAATAATTATTTATTTCAGCAGCCATCGTGAATTGTAAGAACACCAATTTATTTTGCCAGACCTGTAAATGTCACTGCAGCGCCATCAGGGGAACCTGGTCATCCTCTGGGAAACATCACTGTCATATATATTTATGTATATTTACATTAAACCGTCAAAGTAACTGATGTGAGAAAGCTAAAGACCAACATGTAACGGCATCAGTAAAATCTCCTGTAGGTCTAATGGGCGCCGCCTCCAGGCGTCAACCCCCAGAGAGCCATTTGGGGTCATATGCTGATGCTGACGACATGACAGTGGGATACTGTAAATCAACAGCTCTTCAGGCCGGATGTTGGAACTTACATAAAATGTATTTTGGAGGAAGTAATAAGAAGTGCTTCTATGTAAATGTGCAGCCTTGCTATTATTATATTTCAAATCTTTCAGGGAAAAGTTTGCATAAAATGTTTTCTCTCAGTAATTACTCCCACACACACACTTAAACTCAGGCTCCCTTAACTGGGAAAGTTAATGGCTCAAGGTTTCTGCCAGCGGAGGAATTATTGGAGACGCTGCTTGAACACAGCTTCAACAAAGCTTTTGTAGATTAAAATAAGACCTGAGTGACAAGCAAAATCATTTTCCGTGTCACAACTCTGGAAATTTTAACAATGAATCCGGGCCCGCAAATCCCTTAAACCCATCCCTGTTCAATTAAAATATGTACACAGTTTCAGGTGTTTTAATAAGACTGCAGTTTTAATATGAATGCTTAATACGTAAAGTATAAATTCTTTAAGCACAGAATCGAGCACAGAATCTCCTCTGTGATTTTTCACTTGTTTGGGTGCCTTTCTACTTCACCGCACAAATCAAAAGCTTACCAACCCGGCGCGCTCAACCCAAACGAGCTGCTGCTCCTGAGCAAGAGAGGAAACGCTAAACCGGTGGAGCGAGGGATCACGCGGGTCAGCCTTCCCATGAATCTTTAACTCTGCCTGTAAATGCCAATGAATCCTGGAAACTTTAAGCAGCAGTTGAATATATAACCTATGATACAAAAGCAAACTTGACCATCAAGCAGAGTTTACATTAAGAATTCAGCCTCACGCCGTGCATCACTTACTCATGCCTGAGAACCGAGCGCTTCAGCACAGCGGTTTGAATTTCAAATAAAGCTGTAACTTTAACAAAAAATCATTAGAATAGTTATGAATAAGTTGGCTTTGAGCATTATGTTTTAAGTGTGGCATTCCTCCAGCCTCACTGGTCCAATTATTTGGCTCCATCACAAAAACATAAAATCCCTTTTGCTCCTTGTTTATCTGCTTCGAGTTTCAAGGTTGAGAGGGTAGACTTATCTCTGATATTTATCTGGCAGAACACAAACAAAGTTCCTCTAAATCCTATAAAACTTTGAAAGGTCACAGTTTGTGCACCTTTGCTCTGAAAACCTTGCATTGAAATGAACACATCACGATCTGAACAGAAAAGAATGCTCGGACGCATTCAGGGACCACTTAACATGATGGACGCAGAGCTTTTCTTGTACTGCATCCACACAGCTTTAATTTGTTGAATAAAGATTTTTTTTTTAAGTTTGTGGTGAATATTCTTCATCTTTATATTTCTGGTGTCTTTCTTTCCTGCGAGACACACCCACTTGTTTCTAGCTGCTGCTTTTGATTATTGAAAGTGACAATTTGTTGTTTGAAAGTGAAAACGTGCATAGAGCGGGAAGGTCTCTCAGGATGCATTTTATGCAAGCAGGGATTAAAGCAAAAAGAAATCCCAGGAGGGAAAATTTTCAGACCCCCCCCCCCGTTGCGATACAGACTCGCTACATAACTTTGAACAAAGCATCTGAAATTAAAATGCAGATATACAAGCTCACAGCGCGTCACATTCGTAATGCAACGTAGGCTTGTAGCTCCGCAGTGTTTACATTGCGGCACACCGACATGCGACGAGGTCTAGCGCTGAGTTATGGTTCTGCGTCACACCAACGCAGAGCACACGGCGTAGGGTACGCGGCGACACGCACCGTACGGCGCGCGTCGCCGCGTAACCTACGCCGAGGCCTACGGCGTATGTTACGCGTCGATTTAACGACTCCACTGTCCGCCGGCGCGCGCCCGGCTCGTCGCCACACCGACTCCGCGCTCATATATTTAATACATTTATAAAGCCCATATATTTATAAAGCCCTACCTGGCCGAGCCCTAACACTGAGGCCATGGTAGATTTAGGTTACACACGGACACGCGGCACTGTTGACTTTTTTTCCCTGCCGGCTCTGCTCATTCGCAACGTGACCAGATCGTAGAGCCGTAGGCTCTGCGTCGATTTAACGCAGAACCATAATTCAGGCTTCACTCACTGCCGCAACGTGTTGCCTCCAGTCATTTCAATGAGAAGCACACGCAAACACTGCATTGCATATTCAGCGCCGCACAGAGGCTCCCAAATGGAAATTATTTTTGATTTCTGAATGAATGGATAGATACGTCGCTTATTTTTTGGCAAATTATGTTTTTCTTTTCTGGCCTGGCGCATCGCGTTTTCGAATCCGTTGTTTGGGGATTTTTTTTTTTTTTCCCCGTTCCGCGGAAATTTTTTGCTGAGACCAAAATCCGCGGAAGATTCTGATGCCTGGTTATTAGGTGTCAGGTTACGTGCATCTAAAACCAGAGGAGAACTTTACTGTGTGTGCACAGCCAACAGCTGATTGACTGCAGTGGGCGCCGTTCGACAAGTCACCGCGGCGCTACAGACACCCCGGTGTTCATATTTTTTGTCGGATTTGTGCTGATCTCATAAAAAAATATCCCAAAAAAATCCCCAGGACGGAAATCCGTACCCAGTACGGAGAACTTTAATCCCTGTGCAAGGTCCAAACAAAGTCAAACATTACAAACTCTCAAACCCTTGGAAGGAACTGGGATGCTGCCCTGAATTCCCGTTTACCACATGAACCACGTTTCTCGCAAACTATTTAAAAGACGAATTTATTCATCTTTTCGCTCTCATTTTGGTGTACAAAAACACAGTGCATATAGAGGCTGTTTGTCTTTGTTTTGTTCCTTTAAAAATGTAACCATCTGTACTGGAATAAAATGAAACAAACAAACACTTTTAACTATTACCGACAAAATTAAGTTAAATTATTGTGATTAAAGTGCCTAAATCGGAACATTTATGATTCTGAGTGACAAACATCAGCACCACCATCAACTCTGCAGCTGTAGAGAGGTATTTAGACTTACTTTAATTTATTTTTACTGAATTATATTTAGTTTAGTATTGAACCAAGCCAGAGACAAGCTCAAGTAAGTGGACCAACCAACAGTGAGAGAGGCAGCTATTAAAAGTTTAACAATAAGTTTGGTAACTTCAAATGAATGACATTTGTTTTTAGTATCAAATAGGCAACTATTTCTTAAAGCCACCCTATGTAGTAATACCACTTCTATGCATTATCAGCAGCTCTTTTGTCAACTTAGCAGATTTGTAGGCCGCCATGTGGTCAGAGGTGGTAGTTACTACATAGAGTGGCTTTAACATTCCCATTTCAGATGCGTTCAGCAGAGAGGTGCTGGTGCAGGGAATGCAGACCCGGGGGAAAAAATGTTGGAGGGATATTACAACAAGACAAATTAGAGGACATCAGCACCGGGGGAGGGGGGTGTATTTTACTCTTGGCACTTTGCTTAAAACTTTCAAAACTATAGGAGTGTAGGGGCCTCTTTGTTTTTCTAACATGCCCCAAACTTTAACCTTATCGTCTGTCATAGCCTACACCCTCTTTGTTTATGAACTTTGTTTTTCTGCGTAAGCTGTGCGTTCGATCGGCTAATTGCCGTCTCTGAGCCTGGCCTGAGCAGGTGCTCGCGTGAAGCCATGACAGCTCCGTCCATATTTAGTGAAGCTCTGTGAGGACTCCATATGCCGCCCTTCTGCCTCCAACACAGATTATTTTAGCAGCCGCGACTTTCCAGGCACAGGCAAAGGAGAAAAAAAACAGCTGCAGCCAGGCGCCACAAGGAAAACACAGGCAGCTATTTTGGCTTTCACTTTGTAACTGAATATGAGGCCAGAATAAAGTCACAGGACATCGAGTCGTTTGGGTAGTTAGATGGAAACGTGTTCATGAATATGCCTTGTAAGTGTTTAAATGAGCATGTTCAGGGGGGAACAAATAACAGCCACGACAGCGACGGGCAGGCAGCCATTAGGAATCAGATGATTGCTACTCCTGGTGTGGCCTGAATTGGACCAGCAAACACGATACTGCAAGCCAACTATTTGTAGTCTCAAAAGAAACTGCCAGTGAGCTCCACTGTATTCCTCCATCTCATCTCCGATGTTTTTCTAGCACAGAGAAATTATTATCATTATTATTTGACATACAAACAATAAAATACGAATGTTTTTGTTACATAACTGCTTTAACGGGTCGTTTAAACCAAACATGCAGTGGATTTCATGGGTGGAGCAATTACATTTGAAATTAATGGTGTTTTCTGCTTGATCGACCAATATCAGCCTGTACAAGTTTTTAAAAATCTTTTAAATAAAGGTTTGTCATCCAACTTCCAGGCTGAGTCCCATGCGGAAGCAAGTTTTGTTTCAGTTCCTCAACAAGACAAGGGGTGCAACGATTGGTCCACATTGTCAACAAAAATCGATGATAAAAATAGTCGCCAACGAATTTAATTGTCGACTATTGTCGTCAAAAAATAATTAACAGAGTAAGATGTCAACTTTCTTCCTTCCTATCTCTGCTGTCACCACACACGTTTTTCAACAGAGTGAGGCATCTTCCTCCCTTTTTTATCTTTGCTGTGAGTCTCACATGCGCAATAGAGTACACTAGGTAAATATGGCAGCGACCGATGTAACACCAGGGCGACTGGCACTAAAGTTTATTAAAAGATGTATTTTTGAATGAGGAGTCCATCTTTAATATTGTTAATTTATAATTAGCGCACCATTAAACAACCCCATGCAAACTTTAAAAGCTGAGTGCTAAATTAGAGCCATTTAATAATTCTGAGAGGAATAATCCGATTAGTCTACTAATCTTTTCAGTAGTCGATGACTAATCAGAATAGTCTTTAGTTGCAGCCCTAAACAAGACACATCTTTATAACAAAGAAATTGTGTACCACACACAAACGTCCTTACTGTTTGTGCTAAGTTTGACATGTAACGTATGACATGTTCTTCATTCTAGATAAAGTCAGTGGAGGAGAATAAGGTAAGCTAAAGCCAATTGGGGAGTTATTTGATACAATCATGTTTTGAGAGCTCGTGCTTATTCATCATGTTTTTTTTTACTACTTTGGGATTAAAGTTATGTGTTCTCTGGAACAAGACCTTTTGAATCCACTCGACCACCGACTGATAACACCGTGGCCTGACGTATCTCCCGCAATGAGTTTCACAAAAACAAATGAATTTTGATCATCTTTTGGAGCTGGGGTTGTGCACGGGTGCACGAGCCCTCTGCAAAATAATGAAAATGTTGTGCTGACTCATGAATATCTCATATTCCTGGAAATATAGTGGGCTGCTTACAAAAGCGAATTGAAATCTTGTCCGATTTTTGAGCAGTCACAAACAAGACTGATTTCTATTAACTATCAAAGTGACAATGCTGTTAAACTGATGGTCATCCCTCTCTTAAAGCAATTTGATAAAAAGTTTTTGATCAAGGAGCAAATTGACTCACACTGAAGCTGAGGGCTTCATTTTCATCCTAATTTATAGTCTGACATCGTTGAGGAAATGTTGAATCAAACATCGGTTTTCATACATGACATTTTTGGATGGATAGCTGGTACTAAAAGCGATCATTACATACAACTCTGCTTCCTTCACTGCTACATGATCACTTTCTTAATGATGCCACTGGAGGTTTTAGGTCTCCAGTCTCTGCTCGATAATGTCCCCCCTGTAATTTCCAGGCGGCACTCACCACAAACAAACTAAGACAGCCAGACCAGAATCGACTCGGCCGTGTCAAAACCACCTCCAGACGCGTGTGACACGCATGCTTCGAATACCACAGAGAGGGCAGCGGAGAGAGGACAGACAGTGTGATGAAAACTAAACTGCTGGGACAAACCTCAAAGGACAAGTCCATCATTGTAGGGTCAGAGCATCCGTGACATTGACTGCATCTTTCCTAAACCCATGGGGTGACAGAAGCATGCAAACTTTTTTTTGTTCTTTTTTTATGTTTTGATCAACAACCTTGTCTCAACTCTGGATTTTCTTTTGTCCTTGTTTGTTTCTTATAATCTGTTTCTCTTCTTCAGTCTTTTTTCTCTCTTCTAGTTCTAAAGATCAAGGTTATCGTGTGCTTTAAATACAGAAAAGCCCCCCCAAGGCAGTACCAGCCACTTCTAAAAACAGCGAAGGCCTCAGAAAGACAAATCCATGCATCCATGTCTCTGACTCAACAAACGTGGATCAACTCTGGCGGAGGAGCATGGTCACTTTTTGCTTATTTGTTTTTTTTTCCCTTTGTCTCTCTCTGTCTCTCCTTTCTTCTCTCTTCTCTTCTTCTCTCTTCTCTTCTCTTCATCCCTTTCTCTCTCATTTCTTCCTGTATTAATACTGACTCCCCCCTTTAACCCTTTTTTATTATTATTTATTTATCATTTTTCCTTATTTATTTATTTATTCATTTATTTATCATTTTAATTTATCCTAATTTATTTTTATTTATTTATTTACTTTTTTGCTGCTGTCTCTCTCCTAAAATAGGAACAGACTGAGCCAGAGCTCTGAACATAAAAATAATTACAAAAAACGTGGTTTACCACCAAACTTAATTAGCCTCGTATTTTCACAGATAGTCTCACGCTTCATTTCAGATATAATCTCATTGACTTTTTCCCCCCCACACATCATCGTAGCTGCTCACTGTGTGCTGTATTGCGTGTATAATTTTAATATCTTCTGCTGCTGCTTTCTGTTTTTATTTGTTTTGAGACTGTTTTTTCTTTCATATTTCCTTGCTGTACAAGGAAAATCCCTCGTCATACCAGTAGAGATAGAGACTGAACCAAAGAGAGGGTAAAAGTTTTCAATTCCATGCAGAAACTGAATAAAACAACATGCAGTTATTGCTCATAGGGCCCGATTTACTAAGATCCTAAATAAAGAGTACTAAATTACGACGGAGTATTAGGGCCAAACAAAAAAACAAAAAAAGGAAATTACGAGAATAAAGTCGTAATATTATGAGAATAAAGTCGTAAAATTATGAGAATAAAGTCGTAATATTACGAGAATAAAGTTGTAATATTACGAGAATAAAGTTGTAATATATTATAAATATATAAATATAACTTCACAAGATGCTCAATATTCTTCATTTTAACACAGGGAGAAGACTGCTCTTCCTGTTAGAGTTCTCATAAATTACCACTTTATTTTCATAATATTATGACTTTATTCTCATAAATTACCACTTTATTCATTACGACTTTATTCTCGTAATGTCACAACTTTATTCTCGGAATTTTACGACTTTATTCTCGGAATTTTACGACTTTATTCTCGTAATATTACGACTTTATACTCATAATATTACGACTTTATTCTCATAATATTACGACTTTATTCTTGTAACATTACGACTTTATTCTCGTAATGTTACGACTTTATTCTCGTAATATTACGACTTTATTCTCATAATATTACGACTTTATTCTATTACGACTTTATTCTCACAACATTACGACTTTATTCTCGTAATTTTACGACTTTATTCTCATTATATTATGACTTTATTCTCGTAATTTCCAATTTTTTTTGTCTTAGTTTGGCCCTAATACTCCGTTGTACTAAATTGCGTGTGCACTGAAAAAGTTTGCACGTGCTGTTGTTGTGTGTTTTGCGGGTGATCAACTAAGAATGCTCGCGCAATTGATAACAGGTGCAAACCTCAGTATTTAAATGAGGTGTTGCGTGTCTTACGGTTTGCGAGCGCAAAATGAAATTTGACGAGTTGGAGTTAGAGATATTAGTGGAAGAGGCAAATTGTTGTGCCGTATTCAGCACCCCTGCCGTGAAAAGCACCCCCTCGTATATTCAATGATAAGTAGACCAAGAAAAAAAACAACACACTGACACTTCAATATATTTATATATACACACTCAAACAAACACATACTTAGGAGTTTATATTATATATATTTACAAATATTATGGAAGACAACACAGTAAGCAGGCTATTAATTAATGACATCAATAACCATTTACCCGATTTTTGTTATGTGATTGTGATTGTGGGAAAGTATGACTATTGTGGAATCCATGAGCGCATTTAAACATGAATCATTAAAACAAAACTGGACGCTAAACAGAACGTGACACGGAATGAGAATATATTTTTTGTCAGACGAGGGGGTGCTTTTCACGGCAGGGGTGCTGAATACTGCACAACACCGGGGTATGACAACTGCAGAACAAGTATAGGCGCACAATGAGAAACACTTTTTTCTCCATGAAAACACGCGATTTATTTATTATCACAAATAAAACAATGAATGTGCCTCCTGTGGCAACCTTTTGCTGAATAATACTCAATTTAACATTCAAATAAAATATTTCTCCTTTTGCATGTGGAGAATCCTCACCACAAGTTGAGCCATCCCCACCCCAGTCCTCAAATCAGGCACCAACAAGCATCGGTGCGTAATGCTGGGCAGATTAGCACCTTCCTTTCGAACGTATTAAATACAGACGCAATCACAATCCCCGCAAAAACTTTCAGGCTTGGTAAATCTCATTGCGCGTGGTAAATGAACCTATTTGCATTTTCCCCTCCCAGTATTTAGCGCCTTCTGGCGGGTACGCCCCATATTGATTATTCATCAGGGCAAAAGTACTAAATGAATAGCGTGTGCTATTTTGCTCATTTGAGAGGCGCAGTCCTCTTTGCATGCTGTTAGTAGATCAGCTTGCACATTGGTTTGCGGGTGATGTCAAGTTTGCACACGTTTTTACACACGCAAACCTTTAGTAAATCAGGCCCATAGTGTTATGGAGGAGTCTGAGTAACCATGAGGGAAAGAAAATGGACCTTTGAGAGTTAAATTACAGCATCTCTGGTACCTTCAATGTCAAATGTAGCCTGGCAAGCCATCCAAAGGGTTTTGATCTTCGGTACGAAGAATTATTCGGATCTTCTGGATTTGAAATCACCAGCATTTATAAAGGATTTGTTCCAACAGACTTCTAAATGTCATCGGACAGCCATACAACAGATCTGAGAAATGAAGCATGTAACACAGCCCAGAGGGACTTTAAGATCAAAAGTTGGGCAGTGCTGCTTTAAATGTGCTACTTCAGGTGAAATAAAGTTGACTTGATCTGTTGTTTCATCACATGAGAAGTGTAATAATACTTTACAGCCTCCAAATAAACATTAATTCACAATAAATTCACATTCAACTGCACATTTGCCGACCGACCTCTGCGTTCAGAGGTGCAGAGACGTTTCAGAGCGAGGTGAGACCAGCTCTTCCTGGCAGGAAAACCGAGCAAAAGCCTCTGTCCACAGCCTGTCAAAACACTGAAATTACAGTCAGGAAGGCTGATGGATAGTAAACTATCATTTCTGGTCAACAAGCTGAGGCAGACTGACAGATCAGCTCTCGGGTATTTTGCCTACAGGGAGGAGCCTGGCAGGAGCCTGAAGGCACAGCTCATGTGAAATATGTAAACAGTTGGCAACAGCAGCAGTAATAGTCGATGCTGTTGGTCGCTGCTCCAAAAGGCCAAACCCTCCCCTTCAGACTCAGAAGAAAAAAAGAAAAGAAAAGAAATCAATATAAAATGCTCATCTCCCCCCGAAAGACTTCATAAATACCTTCAACTTGTTTGAGGCTCTTTTGTATGCAGAACGCTCGTTTGCTGCAAATCCTGGAAAACTCCCACATAAAATTCATAAAAATCCCACACAGTAAAAAAATACAAGTAAAAATACAGCTAATTGGGGAGAAGAAGAGAAAAACCAATGAAAAGGTTCAGTGTTGTTCTCAAAGATCGACAAGACCAAGAATACACCATTGAAAACGTCAAACTCATTTCAAACTCATTATTTCAGCTAATCTAACTTCCATTTTTACTTGTTTATGAAGATTTCATACTTCAGAGAAGACGGTTTCTGTATAATTTGTAACAGTCGGAGGGATTTTAGTGCTGAGGATTTTCAGATAATGACTGGTTGATTAAAGAAACAGTTTTAGTCAGAGTATAGCGTCAAGTCAATTAAACTCCTGAGATATTGATCTGGCCAGTAAAGTAGCAGAGGGAGGTTGTTAATCAGCTTCAGCTTCACATCATATCCAGGAGTTTCTGTAAATGATGAAATCCAGTTGGCATTGTTCATTTTTCTAGCCCTACCGTTGTCCCTTCCTTCTAGATATCCGTTTTATGGATTTTCATCCCGTTCACTTCTAAACAGTCACCAAAGATCTGCGATAACGCTTTAACGACTCTCTCTGAAGTTTTAGTCTCAATGGGACCACTTTCGTCTTTCCCATTTCCAATGCCGTAAGAAATGTTCAAAAGTTTTCTCCTGAGCCCTCCTCTGGATGTAATGATGCAGGTTTACCGAGCCCATAAATCATAGAAAAAGTTGCAATGGGCCGAAAAAAAAAAGAAAAAAAGTCACCAGAAGTGATCTATCAACATAAAACTGTCTCCATTCTCCCTAGGAAAATGTGGTGGTCTTATTTTCAAGTATGGAGTCCACTTGGGTATCAAAAGTCAATTCATCATTCAAGATGTTGTCAAGATACTTATACTTTACCACAAGTGGTAAAAAAGTCAGAGATGCTAAACTGTAAATAGGATTATCAGAACTGGACCGTGACCACCTCATGGTCCTGCCGGAGACCGACAACTAGGGCTGGGCGATATATCGAGATTTTAATATATATCGATATATTTTCAAACACGATATGGTACGAGACAATATCGTTTATATCGATTTAAAAAAAAAAATAAAATACATTTTTTTTTTTTTTTTTACTTTTTTTTTTAATGATTTTGATATAGCTTATTTTGTGACAAATTGACTTGAATGTTTTATTTGAGATTTGCACAAATGTTTTGTTATTTGCACAACTGTCAACCTCAGTGGAAAAGTCTGCCTGTTACTGTCTACATTGTATTAATTGCACAGTGTATTTTAATTTAATTGTTATGCAGGAAAGGGATATTTGTTTTATTTTATTCAATTTTATTTCATTTGTTTTATACATGTTGATATTGTGCAGACCTCTGTTAATAAATGTACCTGTGTGACATTTGGCACGAGGCTTTGTATTAAAACTAAGGGTTTGCCTCAGAAAAAAATGAAGCTAACAGAGATGCTATGCTATAATGCTTTGGGGAAAACCCCAATTAAGGCACAGAAAAAATATCGAGATATATATTGAGTATCGCCATTCAGCTAGAAAATATCGAGATATGACTTTTGGTCCATATTGCCCAGCCCTACCGACAACCAAACACTCATCAACATATTTCATTCAACTTTCAACAAGTTCAGTGCGACTTATTTTGAGTGTCTGTATGAGTTACAGCAACATCTTGACTTTTCTTCTCACAGCAGCTCATCCAGAAACTGGTAACAGGGTGAAAGTAAAACCTGTCCTGAGACCCGTACAGTTTCCTGTCACGGCTCCCCGAGGGCTCTCCGTGTCCCTGTACGGCCTGGTGACTCGAAAGAAAATTGATCTTCCGATTTCCGCTTCTGAGTTCTGGATAAATCATCACACTGTGCCACATGTCAGCTTCTGATGACTGCTCGTTTTTCTAACGTCCCACAGACCACCGCGACCTGCTCTGTGCTTTCCAGACAAAAAGAGAAGAGAGAGAGAGAGAGACAGGCATATCAGGTCGACTATACCTCCCTTAAACAAAATGACACGTCTGGCCCGGTCCTAAAATGTATTCAACCACAAAAAAATGATAAACATCCCTGTGAAAATCTTTGACAAAACCAGATTCATCATTTTAACACTCGGCTGAGCCAATTTCTCCGGGCAATAAATTATGTCCTATAAGGCCCTAAAGCCCGGGAGGTCTGCACGTGGAGGGGAACGAGATCCAGCTCACGGAGGAAGTCCAACACTGGTGTCGCTCTAATCAAACTGTTGAAGATGATGATTTGGCTTTTCTTTTTTTTTTTATGTAACCCTCAACCTCACAAGAAAAAAAAGCTCCCGGGGACTAAATTCTTTCATGTTCGGCTGAGAAATAAATTGAGTCTTTAGATGAACAGAACAGCCTTGATATCAAAAAGATGAAAAAGGAAAAAAAAAAAAATCAAAGCTGCAATGGGACATTTTCCAATCTGTTTAGATTATGTGAAGTTCAGAGGAGAAGATGAAGGCACCTCTTCTTGCTGGAGCTTTTCATGAGTTCTTTAGTGGGGGCTTCAAACACCAGCTTTAACTGTATGTTGAAATTGTTGGGTTTTTTTTAATATAATAATTATATAAACATCCCATCATTTAAAGGAAGGATAACACAAACGAGTGGAGAATGCTGGAGATGATCGGAGTCTTAAAATGGACCAGAATTGTGGTTTTAATGCTAAATGTGAAGTAAATATCCAGCATCAGTGCAGTGTGAGGAGCGTCGGCGAGATTGAGCTCAAAACTTACGTTTGATTTAATATTGAAGCTGCATTCCAACATGAATCAAAATGATAATTTAGCTTTTCTAACTTCATGCTTTTGCAAGCAATGACGGCTGATGACTTCACAGCCAACGAGGACACGTGCCATCTGAAACAAGTGACTCAAAATGCTGACAAGCTCGAGGAACATTTCCGCCAGTGACTTAATATTTATAGAGTCACTTTGGAGGATTTTGTAAACTTCAGAACGTAAATGCATCTTGGCTTCTGTTTGAGCAACAAGCTGGTGATAAAGTTTTGATGCTGATGAAGTGAGAAGCAACATTTGAAGTGAAGACAAACAAGTCACAGAACAAAGCAGTGTAGCAGATGGACGACGTGTCGTGTACCAAACGATGCAGAGCAACTGAGGCACAAATAAACAAGGTCACACAAAAATAAGCTTTCATGACACAAACATAAAACAGACAGAGAGAAATTAAGTCTCCTAGTTCCTGTGCTGTCATTGGATTGCATTAACCCACCATTACAACTGGTTATGCCACAAAACCTTCCAACACGGAGTAATTTAGGGAAATGCACCAACTTACACTTCTAATGAGTCATAAATGATAACTGACAGGTATTTTTTCTACCACTTTTTGCCTGAAGAGATCTGGGAAAGGCTCCCGCAGACCCCTTAAACCCTAAATACGAAGAAACAGGCGTACACGATGAAAGGATGGGTTTTACCTGATCTCATGTTTGGAGAACAGTTGTCGACAACTGCTTAGATATTAAAGTTTAATTTATTTTTTCAGATAATAAATCATGTTTCAGACGGATTGTAAATCCAGTACGACTTTATTGTATACATGGGCTTAAATAATATTGTTAATGTTAATTACTTATAGTGTAAATAATATGGAAAACATATGCAAATATGTTGTAACTTTAGCTTGTATAGTTACAATAAAACAGCATGCATAATTTGAATTACATTGTTTTGACTCAGTTTGCCCCATGAATTATTATAATCTGATGTACATGCAACTCGGATTTTAAGATACATAATGCCTTTTACAGTTTTCAGCGAACTATATATAACAATATATCGCAAAATTTGGATATCGCAATATCGTATCGTGACTCAAGTATCGTGATGTGTATCGTATCGTGAGGTCCTTGGCAATACCCATCCCTATTACTAGAACTGAAAAGAAAAATCTTAATGCAGTAGTGACAGCTCAGCTCCCTTTAGAGACTTTTCCATTTTTTATTTTAAGTCTTCAACAGATTAGTTTTGTAGTATACTGTACATGTACAGGCTGCAGGTTGGGTATTACGCAGGACACTGAAATGTTCTCCCTCACTTATGTCACAATTTTTCACTGATTGAAGCAGCAGATTTACAGAAAACTCAGAATTATGCCTGAAAAGTTGTTGTTTTTCAAATATAGTGCTTAATTGGTCAGTTTAGAGTATTTTCATTAGGATAGCACAGAATAGCTTTAAAACAAAAATATCTCCTGTGGCTTCAATCAGTTTTATTATTCACAGCAACACTGATATTGAACATTTTATCATTAAGGCTCATAAAAGATACAGTAGATTTTGTTAAAAACATTTGTTCTGTGAAGCTTGTAGGTTAATTGTACACAATAATGAGCTGACAATATAATTGAACACCTTTGAAAGACCACAGTCCTCGTTAACCTTATCACAGACTGCTTTCCTTTTGGCCTTTTTCTTGTTTCACATTCACCCACCAACCCCAAAGTGCAATCACATCATCTTCTGCTGATGTACAAAAAGCTCCTCTTCCTCCGGGGAACTAAAGGTGACGCCCTCTAAATTGATCCCTTGGTTTTATAACGTTTTATGTCACAGACTGAAATGCCTTGCCCGACTGTCAACAGGAATATCCAATCTGTTTTATCGTTTATTGCAGTAATATCCCGAATCTAACAAGGCTGTAATTTATTGATGTCTGAACACTGAAAGGAGCTGCTCCGTTTTCCTGCCAGAGTTGAAAAGAAGTCCGGACCTCAGCACTCCTCTTTCTCGACATTCCCCTCGGGGTAGTCTGAGCGTAACACGAAGCACCGGAGATAGAAAAGGAGGAGCAGATGGATGAAGAAGAAGTGTTCACGGAAAGTGAACGTGGGATGACTCGACCTCCTTTAATTCCTCGACACACACACAGCACACATGGGCTTAAAAGTAATCCTTCATCGGTGTGTGACATCTACACAGAGGCCGAGTAGTCGGCTCTGTTCAGGTTATAAAGTCATTTCTCACTGGAGCTTATGAGGAGATGGGACAGTATTTCAAAAGCTGCATACCTGATAAGAAGTTCAGAGTAATTAAAATTCGGGGGAAATTCGGGTGTTACAGCAGCTCAAAGTCAGATACATGTTCAGGGCAACATGAATGAATGAATGAATGAATGAATGAATGAATGAATGAATGAATGAATGAATGAATGAATGAATGAATGAATGAATGAATGAATGAAGTATATTCAGTCATGACAACACAAAACAACACCAAAAAAAACATTGTGCACAGCATTAACATTTCATACAAAACCAAAAAATGTGTTGAACAATAACTGAAAAGGCATAGGCTGAAGCAAAATGCTTATAAAAGCCTATGCTATTGTACCAACTTTCTTTTTTTGGCTACCGACCTCCAGAAAACCAAAAAGAGAATAGAAAAGCAAAGAAACAACAAAAGGCAAAGAAACAATAGAAAAGCAAAGAAACATTTGAACTAAATAAACGATAAAGATAAATTATAAGTATGAACATTTTTTCAAAATACAGTAAAATAGAAACAGATTAAGTGTACTAATATTAGGTAATATTAGGTAAATGTGATCAAATACATGTACAAGAATATGTTTCTCTACATATGTTTCTCTGAACTCTGGACGCACCAGTAAAAAATCAGATTTACATTCATTCTTACTTCAATGCAAAGTCTGAGCGGCACCCAGGTCTGATCTGCTATGAAGACTGCATTCAGCTTGGCCAGGGTACACGTTTAGTGCTTTACATACAATATCTGTTTGGCATTATGAGGAAGAATGAGTCGAGAGTACAGTTTCAGAAACCCAGTAAAAGGATGGCATTTGGTGATACACACTCCACCCAGAGAGACAGGAATCCAACCGCAGGCATTATTTGCTGCAGTTGACAAAGGTGGATGTCCACCTGTTGTTTCTCACAGAGCCTTTGGCACGTCCTGCATGTTCTCTACCGACAGGAGGCCCGGCTGCAACTGCAGCGGTCCTGAACTCTCTGAGGGAGACGGGAGCAGGGCGGGAGAGAAAACAGCAGGAGGGATTTAACCAAGCATGACGACGCAAATCATCAACGCGCCACCAGTTTCCTGACAGGTGACTCGCACTCCAATTCTCTAGAGGGGCTTCACAAGCGACAGGCAGGCTGGACGCATTCTTGTTGAAGTTTGTTAGCAATCAAAAGAGCCCTTGATTGGGTAGGTCAATGATAAACTTGTTGTTGCAGGAGCTGGGTGGCGTGATGCAATTTTAAAATATCTGAACAACCAAACAGGTGTAAGCATTAAAACTGCTTTGACACTTCTCTCATTTCTTCCCGTGTTAATACTGACTCCCCCTTTTAACCTTTTTTTTTTCAATTGTTATTTATTCATAATTTTTTCCTAATGTATTTATTTTTTTCTTATTTTGCTGCTGTCTCTTATAATAACCATCATTCTAGAAAACCATCATACTCACACCACACACGTGCATGCATACACACCCACATACACACCCACATATAAGAAGAAATCTGAGCAAAAACATTGATTTTGTTGTTTTGTTTTTGTACTGCTTTGTTTGTCTGTTTGAAAAAAGTAAAAAAAATAAATAAATAATAAAATAAAAAAAATGTAAAACACATCCAGCCGCAATTTTGACTCAAGCAGATGAAGAGACCAATGATGAATCATAGGGAGGGTTCTGCAAACGTTGTCCCACCAGAAGTGATCCAACCCATTCAGGGGGAGCAAATCTTTGACTCCACAGACGTCTCCCGACAACACTCCCGATAACTATGTAGATATGTCACGAGCTGCTTGCCAAGGAGCCATCTCTGACTGCCGACAAACATTTTAGCATCCGAAGTATCTGGCGCTGCTGGGGGGATCCCCATTTAACGGGGACCTAATATGGCATCTAATACCTATTTTAAACAGGCCTTGAATGTCTTAAAAACAAGCTTTTGATTGTTTTTGCTAAATAAATTAGAAATTCAGCCTCTGAGCCATGTCTTTATCTTCCCCGTTTCTAACCTCCTTCTCTATGCAGGATTCTGAGTGGGCGGGGCTATGATAATGAGGCACTGTGCTGATTTGCTGCCTGACGCGATGACGCGATTAAACTGCTACGAAAAAATGGCGGAAGCTCCGGCCGGCAGAGTTAGTTGTGGGCGTGGTTTCACGAATCGCTCCTGTCGTGACGTCACGACAGGAAAAGAATCTGAACGGCTCGTAGAAGCCACATCACACTGGACAGCTTATCCGGGCGGCTGTACAGACACTGCAGAATTTTGTTGTTTTCCTCCTTCTCTGAGTTGGCAGGCTGAGGGGAGACCACTTTATATATGTTAAAGCAAGAGAAAACGTGTTTTTCATAATAGGTCCCCTTTAAGCTTCAGCCAATCAGAGAGCAGGTACCAGGCTGACGTCACCAAATCCCGCAGAAATCAGTAGATTGTGGGGGGAACCAATTTTCTGAGTTACAACTGAAACGTTTATTTGACAGAAACTGATGACGAAAGAGTTCAAATTAAACTTCATGCTTGCAACTTCGTCAAAAGTGTCGTGTGTGGCAGCTGCGTGGATACGATGGTACCGCGGTTGGCTGCATCTGAAAAGTTGGTGAGCCGATGCTCACCAAGTTCATGGCCTTACGTGTTCCTGAGGAACATTTATTTCACAAAAGTTAATGTTTAAACTTTAAAGCTTCTGCAAGAGACAAACATTTATCGGCTGTGTGAACTCCTCTCCTGAATCTTTCTCAAGATATCAAGTTGTGCACCTCTCGCAGGCACGCTAACTATTTCTAATCACTCCAGACATTTTTTTCTTCAATGTAGATGTTTTGATGCATCATTTTACACGTGAAAAAGTAAATGCACTTAAATCAGAACATTGTTAACCAATCATGTCATATGTTAAACTTCTTTTTCACATGATCGCATTCAAAAGCAGCTATTGTGAGTTGTCATTGTATACGCGTATCTATTTCTGTGGACGATCCATCCCTGTGTCGAAAACAAACATTTATTATTTTACTTTAACCGATGCCAGGAAATCTCCATCTCCATCAAACACGAAGCATGTCTGTTGCTGCAGCCTTCATCGGAGGGCTGCACTGAAGAGCAAAACTTTCCCGAGAGGTGAACTGTGAGTGGAGGGGTTGCAACAGCATTACTTCCACCTTTCAGAAGTAATTATAGCTGAATTGCAGCCCACCAGCTGTGCAGGAGGTGAAAGCTCAAGAGAAAGTATGTGAGGGGTGAGCATGAATCCCTGGATCAAATCCATCAAACCACTGTGGGAGTAAATGCTGCCACAAGGTCCCCCGGAGCCGGTGGTGGAAATGAATACACGAATCTCAGCTTAGCATGATGCAACAGAAAATATAAAATGTGCAGCAAATCTGAAAAGTCTGAATAGAAGGTTAGAAAAAAAAAAAGCCAAGTACCGGTAAATGATTTCTGGTCCGAATGGTGCATTCAACACTAATATTCCTCTTGAAGCTAATTATTGGACCTCTAATCTTCTAAGTTTTACTCCACATGTACATGTATTTACATTTGCACGTGGGAGAGTTCCATTTTAGCAGCTTCCCCGTGACCTGCATGCTGTTGCTCGGGCTCCAGCGCTTTAATGTACAACCAAGCCACTTCATTACAGTAGGTACACCTGACCTACCTAATAGAACAGCCAGTGAGGGTATCTTATGTTTTACATACACAGTCTCTGCCTTTAAGAGTAGCCTTAAAACCTTCCTCTATAAAAAAAAAAATCCTATGCTTAGAGTCAGCTAGCCTGATTTTACTGTGTTTTTGGGATGTTTTGCTGTTCTTCTGTTTCTCAGATGCTGATGTTTTCTGATGCTTGTGTTTTATTTTAAGATGTGTGAAATCTGATCACTTTTGTCACTGATGGTGATCTTTTTCTGATGCTTATGTTTTTATACATTATTTTATATCTGATCAATTTTATCTTGGTTTTTCATGTTATGATTTGACGCTATACAAATAAATTGAATTGAATTGAATTTTATACACTTTGAATTGGCAGACAGTCGCTTTTACATGAGTGTGTGCCCCCCCCGCCCCGTAATAAAACTGGAAGATCCAAAACAGCTGGAGGCTTTTTCATTTTTTCGCACTCCTCACATTTCTGAACCCTGCCATCCCTTTAGCAAAACCTCCCTACTGTTACAAGAAGGTATTTGGCCTCAGGCTGCTACGTTTGGCTGCTTCTAACTGGTGGGGGGTGTCGGTGTGGAGCAGAGATCTTGTACTATGAAACCTGTGAAGTAAAGGTTAAAAAGTCACACCACTTCGCAATGTGCTGAGGAAAAATAGAAAGAGGGAAGAAGGGGAAAAGAAATAGGACATTTCCGCTAAGCCCAAACCTGCTGCTGCAGACCACCACATACATTTTGAAGAAGAGCTTCTTTCCATTCGTTTCATTCAGTCTTGAAGAGAAATACACAGAGTAGATCTGCTTAGTAAAGCCATCAGCAGAATAAAGGGACTGTATGGAAGCATTCAGCGGCGTGGCGGCGTTCTAATGCACTTTCCACTCTCTCTTCTATGAACCAAGTAACCAGGAAAAAGTTCTCTCCGCCTAATTCAGCGATTCGTTCTCCAACTCGGGCTGTGAGCCCAGAGCGCTCGATCTGCCAGTTGGAGAGGAGGGGCCAGCTTTAATCGCCGGGTTTGCAGTTAGTCATGGAAAATTAGGGCCTTTTTATGCTTTTAAAAAGTGTGTTTTAAAATAGGAGTTGAATATACGCAACATTAAGCCTCTCTTTATGATAAAGCATCGACAGCCTGCAGCACCGACGGGCCTTTTTATTAAGTATACCAGGTGCACGAATAAAGCGGCGGGTGAATTTATGCAGCATGTGTCCCAGAGCTTAGTCCAAAACAACACCTGGTTATGTGACCTGGATTGTGACACTATCTTTATTATTTATAGTCAAACAATACACAATTATATATGTAATATATGAAAATCATTCTTCATGTATTGTCTTAAACTAATTAGCAACTTTACTGATGACCAAAATCTAACGAGAGAACACTGAAGCGCCACTGATAAGGAAATTACAACATTATTAACCGTCCAATCAGATGTCTTGCTGGGGTCTCTGCATCATCCAAGAAAAGCATTACCATCAACACAAGCCAGGTCACCTATATCTGCTCAGACACTGCTCAGTCTGATGATTTATGGATGTGGTTGGGGGGTGGGGCTGGCGGGTGGGGGGGTGGATGGATTTCCAAGGCTTTGTTGTGGGTGTAAACAAGAAAGTGAATTATTCTTTGCCAATCAGTGCAAGTTCAAAGCCTCTTTGAAAAGCTAAAGCCTTTGGGGTCAGCCACCCTTGAGTTTCATTATGGCACCGCGTGTGTGTGTCTCTGATGGCAGGGAGAGGAAGGTGTGTGAAAGAACTCCAGGATGACTTCCATGAGCAGGTCAACTGTAAACCTCTTACAAGGACGGAAGAGTCGCCCTAAAGCCGAGATGGGAACAAATAAGGCCGTACAAAAGAATGCTTTCGGAGGCGGTTCTGTCTCTTTGGAAGTGCGACGATAACTCCCCGAGCACAAAGACCACATTCATGGCCTCTGTTCTTCAGCGGGCAGGGAGTCGGGAGACTGCAGGGGGCTTTGTTTATTTCATTGATTTACTTGTTTATTTTGTGTTACAAGCTTCCTCGGGTCTCTGATATCAGATTCTGTTATGGGCCGTCAAGTTTCCATGAGTGGGGTCTGAGGTAGAACCGGGGACGTAGGGTCTGTAACAGGGCCGACCTACTCCTCGGTCCTCTCAGTTGCTGGCCGTCCATTACAGTAAAGTGTGGGATACGCCGGCCTTTGGTAGCGAACATGCACAATATATCAATATGGCAAAAGCAAAAGGAAAATTTTGTAACAAATGATGACAAATGAACACTCATTTGTGCAGATATAATATAATAATAGATATTTTGCCAACCAGATGGAACTTCACTGCTCAAAATGCTAATTTATATGATAATTTACATAAAATAAGCATCTAAATTAGCATGATGAATATTTGTGTTACAGTTGTTGAAGGGGGCAGTTTCCTATCTATCTATTTATCGATTTTCTTTTCTTTTCGATTTTGTGGCTCTAGTGGCCTTTATTCAAAGTGTAGACAGGAAGGAGGTAGAGAGAGCATGGGGATGACATACAGCAAAGGGACACAGGCCAGGACTCGAACCTGCGAACGCTGCAGGAGTACCACTGTACCACCCAGCGGCCCTATTTATTTATTTTTGATAAAAATCAATGTTGGAGTGGAATTGAAATAACACAAACAATAATTTAGTTTTCTTTATCGTGTGTGAGAAGACCCAAACTAAAAACCGGGCATTGAGAGGGTGGAAAGTCATCTCCTATATCTTTCTGGTTGCATTGGTGGTTCCCGGTAATGGAGACGTGTGTTGATGTTCCGAGGTTCTGCAAAACTGCCCCAGTCAGTCACTGATTCAGCTGCGAACCTCTGAACGTCACTGTTGCTTGGCACTTGCATCGGGGTGACGTCAAGAGTTTCAGAACCGAATTGGGGGTTCTGTGTGTCATGGAGGAAGCGTCGCCACCGTCAGTGGGTGGGGAATTACGGAGCTAGTGCTAGTCAGTGATATCATACATGGGAGCAAGACAGTTCTTTGTGTAGCTGGCAGAATATAACGTACCGTAAAAACTAATTTCTTAGAAAGTTAAAAAGCCTTGGTTCAAGAAAAAAGGATTTTGCTAGTTTTAAGAGTTCTAGTCAAGAAAATCTTTCTTACTCCATAACCATTTTTGCTCATAATAAGACAAATTTGATTAGATTTAGGAATATTAGGCTTTTTTTTAGCAGGGCTGTTTGGCAGTATATGTTGTTTATGATCTGACGATGGGATGGGCGATTGGAGTAGCAGCGAGTTTGGCAGCGATGCATTAGTTAATAAGGCAGATTTGTTCTTTTAAATGGGAATAAATAATGGATAAACCAGATATCAGGGTGTATTTGAATGCAAACAGATACTGAACTGGCTCACAGTTGTCACCAAAGTTGTCTCGTGTTTCTGGTCCTTGACACGTCTCACTTTAATTAGTTGTACTTCTCCACACTCTGCAGGGTAAAGTCAGTCTGAAGTTGCCGTCTCCATGGTTCCCGCTCTGGGTATCAGCAAATGAACATCTTAATTGTTTTCTCATCTGAGAACTCATAACGTCAGGAGCATTGTCAGTGGGTATGAAATTTGATTTCTGTTATCTTTTGAATGAAATAGCACAAAGGCCACACAGTTGCAACAGATTCTTGATTTAAAACACCAGCGAGTGATGATGAACAAGGCTCGCTGGGAGTTATTCGGGATGGTGTTTCTGCAGACCTTCTTCAACTGTTATGCTTTTTAAGCACCCTTGCATCCTTGGTGATGCGGTGAATCCATCCGGACCTCAGAACAGATACACAGTATATTTCCATCCAGGGACTTTCACTGTCAGCGCGCTACGCTGCTGTGCTGCTGTGCTGCTTCCTGTTCCCAGCTGACACGCTGTGGATATACAGCACCGATGCAGCTCCGTTGTTTCAGCCAGGCGGACCTTTTGAAGGTCGTCCCCGAGTTACTCGAGAGCTGTGACACTTGGGGCTGCGAGTTCTCATCAGACAAACATCAGAGAGGTGAAGACAAAAAAAACCCTCCCGAGTTGTGTTAGTCCTTTATCCTTTACTTATTTACCATTTCTTCCCCTTGACTCTTTTCATCTATGTATGCCCTTCACCTTCTCTTTTAATCATTTGACTTTCTCTCCTCCTCCTTGTCTTTTCACATTTCCTTCTGATTTTATTTCCCATCTTCCTCCACCTTGCTGCCTCATTTCCTTTTACGCATTCAATTCGCGTACCGTCTTTCTTCTCTCGCTCCCTTCCCTTGTCTTGTTCCAGTTTTCATCTCCAGCAGATAAAATCTTATTTGTACTTCATTCTTTTTACAAGAACAAAAAATAAATTGCTGGACGATCTGAGTGTCCTCCACCAGTGTCACAACACAAATGATACAACTCTTCACGCAAGGTATATTGCATACCTACTTATATACATACACGCACATCTATACATATCATTTATGTAGCAGATAGTTTTCATCTAATAAGGACGGACGTCAGTCTTGGGTCAGCTCCTTCCTCCTCTGCTCATCTCACCCTGGACAGTCCAACATATTCTCATTTCCACTTGTCACATGCCGATACTGTCAAGAGCCCTTTGTGTCAGTTTCCAATTCACAGTGAATTACTGTACATTCTCAATGCACGTTGCCTGTTATCTCTCTCGCAGCAGTCGTACCAACAGTGATGGCAACAGGAAAATGTCATTATCTAATGCTGGCTTACCAAGAAAAAACAGAGTACAAGTAACGTGATCAAAGGGGGGAGACGTCCCATCCTGACAGAGCTGTTTTTCACTCACCATTTTCCTCTTTATTCTAGCTTTCAATTTTTATTAACCATTTCTTTAGCAGGCATTAAAAGTACTGGATTAAATACAGACGCCGCAGGCCCCCGACTGACCGCCAAAACGGGACGAGTTAGAAGTGAGATCAGCAACGAAAATGAAGAGTGGATTAAAAAAGGAGGGAAAGCTTCGCCTGCCTCATTCACTTGACTTCAAAAATACAAAGACACTTGAGAAACCACGCTTGAATCTGCTCCCATTGCCCCCCCTCACAATGCTGTGCTCCTGTCGGGGTTCTGGCCTGCCCGGCGTCACCAGTTCCTCCCGCCCTGCGTAGGGGTTTGAAGAAAAGACGGGGGGGAGTCTAAGGAGCGCTGACTTTTTCTTTCGTCATGCTTCAGAGTAACAGCTTGCTTTCTCATCCTTTCACCTTTTCCTCTTTCATCCTGTTTTTTTCCCCAAACCAAACTGAAAGCATGAAAGCACCACAACGAGTAACTGTTAGCTGATCAAGATTCATGCTTTTCATGCCCTTTTCTAGCACAGCATCTCACATAAAAACTCAGTGCTGTCACTTTTTGAACTGAGATTCAACACGCTAACCAGAGAGCATTAAAGCTCTCAGGAGCCACAACGCTTAACTTTAGATAGAGCCAGGTTACCAGAACCCTCCTCCCTCTATTATTCTCTCATATTCTGAGCTTAAATACTTAAAAACATGTGCTTGATGTGTGAAAAAGATGTTCTTTTCCACTTGTATTTGTCTTTTCCTGAGCTGCATTCAGGAAATTTTGCTCTGATTATGCAACATGATTATCACATTGATGATTACTCACCAGACTAATGAAGAAAAAGAGGACCAAGAAACATGCTTGAACCTCATGAAACATACTGTTGGAGGGCCTGGCTACTTGGGATTCGGTTCAAAGCTCCGGTGCTGTGTGTTGGTCTGGGTGGTAAGGAAATGATGAAGGAGACGTGTTAATTTAGCCACCACCAGGATGGATACTAATGCATATTTGGAGTTGGTTCAGTGTGGGAATAGTTCATCTCTTTTGTCCCTTTTTTTTACACGACCTTGAAACTGGTAAAAGTAACGTATAACAGTTCCACCTTATTAACCTAATAGAGGGCCTTCTAGTCTTTTCTATTTGTAATTGCTGTCAATTGTCTTTCACGTGCACGAAAGGTCATATGATGGAGTTTACAGTTTCAGGTTTGCTGATATGGGTGCAGTTTATTTCTGAATCCTTGCTTGCATGCTTGTCTGGACAGAGATTGGTTTCAAAGCTCTTAAAAACTTCTTTAAGATAAACCCGTGCTTGTGCGGATGTAGCCTTAGTAGTGCAGACTTTTTCCTGTTCTTGCAACTGTATAGTCTTTTGTATGAGGCTTAGCCCTCAGGCGCTGCAGCGCTCATTACTATCCCATCAACCTCAGGTGCCGTGGGGCAGGGAGGATCCAGATTTTTTGACCTCTTAAGGCTAATTTACGAGAGAAGCAGCAGCCTGACTGACTCATCGGAACCGTGACTATATTTTATGTTTAAAAACTTCCTGCCCTGCAGGGCTTTGATTCCCTTCCGAGCACAGGACTGGGTAATGTCTAATTAAAGGGCTTGAAGAGGAAAAATCCTCTAGAGGATCAGTCATCATTAATTGCACATCTTCATCCTGGTCAAACACCTGAAAACTAATTCAGCGCATGCCTTCACAATGATCAACTGATCCTCACATGAATATTATAAAGGTTTAAGATCTTGGTGCAGCTGAAATTACAAGCTGTGAGAATCTGTATCAAAGAGGTATATTATATGATTAAAGAGAGAAAAAAAAAGTCCCTTCACTTTGTCAGTTTTTCAAACTTCTAACTCTGGAGGGAAGCATGAATAATTCATGGTCCCTGTTCTGCATTTCCATAGACTGCAGAACTCCAAAAGATGATGGCTTTTCTTCATCTTTCGTATTTACATCTGAAGCATTTAGCTGGTTCTTGTACAGGTTCCCGGTGAAGTGAGGACTACAAGCAATAATGGGGTTCACCTACAGATTCTTTTTTAGCATTCAAAAGTATCTTAGTTCAAGGAGACATAAAAAGTTCAGAGCCAAGAATCTGAGTAAGGTTTCAGTTTCTGCATCAAAAGTAACCTAGTATGACTGGGACTGGATGATACATGCAGATATTTCATTGTCTCACATAGAATGCATCAGAAAACCTTTCCTATTGAAACAGACCTAGCCACACAAACCATCCATTGACATTTTATAATGAATTTCCAGAGCATTCGTCTGATGAATAGGTCGTATGACAGAATTCTGTAGGTCACTGTCAACAGCATGGCAGAAACGTTCACTGCTACGCAGATGATCCTCAACTGTACTCTCCACTGAGCCAGAAGAGACCAATAAGTTAACTGGACTACAAACATTTCTTAATGCCCTAGATAAGTACATGAATGGCTGCAGAAGCAAGTCCCTACATGGATTATTGGATGGTCAGATGGGCAAAAGACTTCAGACGAAATGGAGCAGGAATGCTGCAAAGCTTAACGATAGATGATGTAATACTGGACATGTGACCTTGAAGGAGCATCTCTGCACCCCAGATGTTCAACTGTTGGCTCTGAGTTTCCCGCTATGCTGTCCCCTAAGGGAGTTCACCTGTGTTACCTGTCTCTGCTGCATGTGACATCATCAGCACAGTTGTTGCCAGGCAACAATCAAAATAAATCTAATGCATTCATCGTGGTCTCTGAAGATTTCAAAAGTTATAAATCAATTTGATATAATTCAATTATTTTTTATTTGTATAACTTTAAACTGCAGCAATAAAATTGAGCTTTAATTGAGTCTCAGTGCTTTTCATTTCAATTCAAGTCAATCTGTCTCTTGTGCAAACAAACAAGGGAGACGCTTGAGGTTTCGCAGTTTGCTAAGGAGATTCAACGTGGTTGTAGTCTGCATGTGAAAGTGTCCTTAGCCTAGATACAGAGCCCTTTCATGCCTTTGATGAATGATCATTTACTATGTGTCATAGAAAAAGTGCTGTTTGTATATAAAGGAATAATCATGAAAGACTTGTGGAAGGGCTTAGAGAGTTTTAAGTAATTAGCACCACAGCTTTTATGTTTATTAGCATATTAGCATAGAGTTTTAGATGCATGGATCCATCAATAATATAATGGACTTTAAGATCTCCAAGTCTATAGACATTTTCTGGCTTTAATCATATATATCCTAATGTTTTTGTAACATTGAATCCCTACCACCATGTTTCTGTGAGCCAGTCATGTCTGTGCTGTTACAACACCATGTTTTTAAGTCATGAACAGTTTCCAGGAGGTTTGATTGTTGTGAAACAAAGAGGCAAATGATGTCCCGCTGAAAGGATGATCACATCAAACAGGATTTTTGTGCATCGCTTGAGGATAAATATACATTTCCTTCTTAAAATCTTAGCTTGTGCTGACTAGTTCTGTCATCCAGCCTTGATCTTGATACATTTTGAGTCATTTAGCCTGTGTCTAAAAAGAGTAAACATAAACAAAGAGCGTAGTTTTGGTGTACTGTACACTACAAATAACTGAGCAACTTGCTAAAGCAACTGTAAAGTCACTTTTGTACAGACTCATATCCGGCACTTTAAAAACCTCATATTGTACATTTCTGTTTATACATTTTATCTCTTATATATTTGCTTTTATATTTGTATTGTATTGCACCAATCACCACAACAAATTCCTTGTGTGTGTTTAACAAACTTGGCAATAAACCCTTTTCTGATTCTGATTCTGATTTTGAAATTACCACAAAAGTGATTGCCATCGCTAAAAATTTTCAGTGCAGAGAAATGTGTTTTTATTGAAGTGAACTTCACAGCAGCTGCAAGCTTTGTTCCTGCAGCAGCAATCCAGTATTCCTGGCTAAGAAGTAAAGTCTTAAAAGACTTGTACGCAGGCCTGTCTCACATCGCCTCTCTTTCTTCCACCCACGAACCTGCTGCATGAAGCCACCGCAGGCCTTCTGAAAACAAATGTTTCACTTCCTGTGTGGTCTGCGTGCTGTCACAAGACATTCATCCAACCAAAGAAAAAAACGTTTTCATCCAGAAAAATACCGATGATCTACTAAAACAAACCAAACACGACGTTAACCCTGTTTAATATACATATAACAACAGCGACGTCTCAAGCTGCACCAGGAGGCATTCAACAATCAATATTTGGTTGAAAAATAGCGATACTTTATGACAGCTCTTATATGTGCTCCTAAAACACCCTATTAATGCCTTATCAATATTTTATCAGGTTGAATCAGATAAGGTTAACAAGCTCAAGGAATAGTGCAGAGTCTGTTCAGCTTCAGGAACGACTGACAGAAAAATAAAAGAAATGACACAAACCGAGGAGGAGGAGAGATCTTAATTTTTCAGGTGTCCGTTGAAAAGTCATGAAGAAAGAAAGTCAAATTCCCTCAAATGTTTGTTAAAAAAAAACTTAAACCGAGGAAGCTTTAGGCAGAGATATCCTGCACTTTTACTTTTGTTATATCGTGTAATTAACAATTTCATTATCAAATCTCACAGAATAATCTATTAACTGTCGTGTTATTTGTTGAGATGCAGATTATAAAACCTCAGATCAGAACTGAGCTGAAACTAAGTTCCCGCACCATCTCTCCCTAACCTTTAACCTCCCCTGCTGCCTCACTAGTCATCCTAATTTACCACTGTATGACCAAATACAAGACAAACTCCCACATTTCCTCTGCTTAAGAGGCTTTGAGCCACAGAGCTGCCGTCCTAATCCGACAGTTAAAGCTTTACTGCTCAGTAACAAGAGCCCAGCCCCTGAAAAGACCACAACAAGTGGCCTCCCTCTGCTTTTTCTGTGTCAGTGGCCACACTCAATAAAACCCAACGCCGCCCCATTTTCACCTCCTCCGTTCAAGCGAGCTTTTGTGTGAGCTAAATTGTATCCAGGGGTCAGAGGAGGCAGCCTGCACGGTGGACGTCTTACAGCCCTGATCTGAGGAAAAGGTGAGATGTGCAACAAGACCTGAGAGAGAAGACCATCTCTGTCCATCTTCCTGTGAGGAAATCCATCTGGACGATCACCTCAAACAGAAGTCAGTTTGATCTTTTAATAATTTCTCCTGCAAACTCTGCAACACCACTAATCCAGAATCAGGATACCTGTGTTCATTAATGCACTGTCCAAAGGCTTCAGTAATAATAAGGATGACTGCCATTTAGGTGCAGTTTTCCAGAATGAAGGGTTACACTTTGACAAAAGTTATTTTAAGGATTTTTTTTAATTTAAAAAAAAAAAGGAAAAAAAGATTATTAATTTAAAACCAAAGCAACGAGAGGGATGATAATATCTTCTATAAACGGATTCTGAACTGCTGATACACTTACAAAGAGACATAATTACATAAGTTCTTGTAAAAGTAAATCTTATTTATGGCACGACACACATCACTCTAGTGGAATTACACCGCATTTAGATGCTCTCATCTCTGTGGTTCAATTTAGAGAAAGGCCACTATGATTTGCGACATTGAGTTAAGGAATTAGGCTGTAAAGTTTTTTTGTTCATTTCCACCAATGTGTGACCAAATGGGGTCATAAAGATCAGAAAAACAGTCACGTGACGAGTAGAGGCGGTGCGGGACCGGCACATCTGCCAACACCGCTTTGTAGGAACACTATGTTGTGTTTTAGACCCGGACCTTGCACTGACTAAGCTACACCCTTGTGGTTAGGTGTGGTATCGCTGCATAGAGAGTCTTTAGAAGTAGGTGCAGTTAAAATATGAATGAATAGAATATTGATATGATATTTATATTGTTATTGATATGTTGTTATTGATTTTCTTCTTCTGTGGTTTTTTTATACTGCGACTCGGTTTAACCGGTGAACCTGAGCTGGTGAGTTTAGTATAAGAAATCATTTTAATTTATGTAAATATCATAAATATGTCTGGGAAATGAATGTAGGGATGTTTGTAGGTTTATATTTATATGTTTCATTTGATTACCTTAAGTTGGCATATGTGGAGTTGCTAACGAGGAAAATAAACCTATGGAAAGACAACGGTTGTGTGTTGGAGCTGAGTGCGACACTGTTTCGCCGGTCAAGGGATTTATTAGTCATAACAACGTTAGGCTGGTAAACGTACACACACGTATATGAAAAAAAATCTTAATTGAGCTGAATGAAATTGAATGCATTTAGCTTTGAATGAGTGAACCATTCTAATTGAATGTTATCGACAGCTAGCTAACTATTCTGCTTTCATCATGGAAACTGCATCATCACTTGATGTTCAATTTTACAGAAACTGGTCAACAAACTTAAATAAATGGGGATCAAATTTGTTTTAGGGGTGAAGTTGAGAGATCAGCACTGCAGAAGTTGGAGGGCTACACGCCGGGTCAGAGGATCAGGTCCATGGTCCGTGTTTAACCCTGACCCTGCAGGTTGGAGGACTAAACTCTTTTAAAAAACTCGCATTTACGGGAGTTTCAACTTGGGCACTTTGGCAGAGTTTGACTGGTTTTGGGGAAAGCTAGGATTATTGAGACAAAGATAATTACCTATAGCCTTCAGTTTTCACCCGACAGTTAAAACAATTCACTGGAGACAGCTGTGATCAATGGATGCACCACTGTTTATCGGGCAAACTTACTCCCTCCCTTCCTTGGAAGGAGATGCCACAGGAGTGCGAGTGCAATAATGCTTCAATTTAACGTTAATTACATAGCTCAAAGGTAACCAAAACACATCTGCAGTGTGTGTATGTGGTTTCACATCCAAGCAGTTTGGATCAAATAAAATCTACTTCATTTGTGCTTTTATTGCTGTTCATTTGAGTTCATCTGAGATCTGCTATTTTGTAATTGTTTTCTTATTCTTGGCTGAGTGCGAAATACTCACACGCTTTTCCAAATGATTTGTTGTTGACGGATTCCGTAGGATGTGCAATTAAACAATGATTCATTTCCCTAATTTTCTTCTGCGGCAGGTTAAGATGCATCTGGTGTGACTTTGGATGGATGGAAGCAGGAAACTGACATCACTCCTCGCTGTATCAGAGATAGATATAGCAAGTATTTTTGCCATCTTTTATATTTAAGAACTTGTGTGATAACCAGCTTTTATTTTATCACACAGTCTTTTTTCCCTTGTGGCATGCTTTTAATTTACTTTTAGTTATTACTTCTTGTTCTGTCATTATTGTTGTGTCATTTTTCAGCTTGTCCCGCTTAAGTTCTTTCAACTGCGCTCTATAAAATGTATTTGTCTGCCGTTTATTTGTACATTGGTTTGCTTGGGATTTGCAGCATCCATAAAAGACCATCATTTTCCACTTTTTTATTTTTATTTCCTCAAATATCTTCAGAGTTTCCTGGAACATAAATGTACCTGCCGAGGTTTTCTGAGATAATGATCTCCATGAAAAGCTCTTATTTCTTCTCATCATAGATGGTAAGCAAAGAAAAGATGAGGACAGCACAGCTGCTCTGCAGGCGCTTCATTAGTACCTGTGCAGGCTGTAAAAGCTCTCTCCTGCAGACGACGAACTGCACGATCAATGGCTGCCCGGCAATAATCGCAGCTTTTCCAATACGATGGATGAGCAGACAATGAGAACAGGCTCAGTGCCTCAGCCCCCTGTGGCCTACTTGCCCTCAAACAACAACTTTTTTCTTTTTGAATCCACCTCTTCTGCACATGTGATGCCCTTTCCCACCAGTGCTACGTGAGGCTTCTCCCGGCTCTCCGAGACCTGTACTTTTCCTCCCACACATGCCAGAGAGATGAATGGCTCTTTCAACTAATGACAGATAACTACAAGTCCAACCTCTTGCCTTTTTATTCCTGGCTGTGCACTTCACCTTGTTTTTACTGCCTCACAAATTACAGTGGTATCAAATCCAGCAGTGCACATGTCCAGATGTTGCACAGCAACATCAACAATACCTGGCCTTATATCACTTCTGCAGCTCTCTGAACACTAATTGTAGCGTTGCGAGTAAAAGTGGCTGTTTGCTGAGCACCTTTCTCAGGGCGAAATGGGTGTGGGAACACCCTAAAGTCCTTTTAGTCTGTGACCTCTGCTATTAGGAATGCCTGTAATTCTGTTTTCAGTCGTCCCTGCATCAAAGGTGTCCCGAGCATCGGTTGGATGCCTCATGCATTGGCCTCATCAGACTCTCATCACAAGATAAAGCAAAACCTATTTTAAGTTTCAGCTCAGTGTCTCCTTATTGTTAAGCCACTGCACAAAACCAACAAAAACCAACGTATAATTAACAAATGTCTCAAAACCAGACCAAACCTAGCAGCTGCAGCAATAATTATGGAGCTAAAGGATCACCTGCAGTCATAAAAATCAAATCAAAACGTTGCTAAAGAACACAAAAAAGATGCCTGATGAATATTATGGTCAGATAAGGTGAACTCAGCTCCGACATGTTTACCATCGACGACCACAGTAAGGGCGAAATCCCTGGCAATGATGCACAGAGGTGGGAGTTTGATGATATGGGCATACATGTGCTAAAAGTCATACATAGTCATTTGTTGTGGTCCTCTTCTGGACACTTTACCAGGGCCGTAGGGTTCGAGGGGTCAAAAAGAATCACTATGTCATCTAAAAGAGACAAAGCAGCCTTTCTTTATGCCTAAATTGACAACAGAATACCTTCCCACTGACTGGATGTCTGAATGGTCATCCTGCTTATACATCCGGTGCCAGGGAAACGATTCCAGCATCCCTGCAACACTGTTTTCTGAGTTGAGGTGAGTCTGTCATCAGCAACATAACAAGAGTTTAAAAAAAATCTAAAAGTTTGAGGTTGTAAAACTTGCGAGGCACTCAGGTGAATAAAAGATGAATGTGGTTTCATGCAGCACGCAAGCTGAAAAAAACCAAAACATATCTTGTGACAAGATGAAACTGATTCCACCAAGCAACTCTTGGTGAAGATGATGTATCAGAGGGCTGTCTGGCCATTTGTTGTACTCTTTTTTTTTCATTCAGTCTTTTTTGTGAATCGTCTGAACACGCAGCTCAAGGTTGGCGGTCCTGGCCCCCAGCCAACACAGACCTGAGCCAGAGAAGACAGGCCGCGGAAAGAACAAGAACATTCCTCACAAAGAGCAGACGACGAGCTGCTGCGGAGGAGAAAGAGAGGAGGAAGCGTGAAAAAAGAAAAGATGATGTCAAGTCCCTAGTGCCTGTCAACAAACTATCAAATTATGCCAAAAAGAAACTGGAGAAGAGGGAGGAGCGACGATGCAAGTCTCTACGGTCTCAACCTATGCACAATAGCATGCTGCATGTGTCTACATGTTAACAGAGGATGCATTATTCAGGGAAATATGGATAGCATGAGAGCTTATGTCTCATAACTACAGCAAAGACAAAGCTCATGTCAGCACAGAGCTGTGGCAGGAGACCAAAAGCAGCGGGATTTGCTGGATGTGCAGCACTTAGAGGGCACCTGGGACTCCACTGAAAGATACTTTTATAAGACTATTTCTATCTTGTAACATTGTACTTTACTCAAATATAAAAGCTATTCTGCCTCGTGCGCCTGATGTTAGGTTTCCTTCTTCCTCGGTTTACTGTAATGGTAGCGCTCAAAGAAATGGGATCTTTTCAGATCAACTCAAGATCGAACAGTCACATGAGGACAGCGTTACAGGCTCGGCATTGGTGTTGGGTTTTTCATTCAAATGAGTGCATCATCAAATAATATTTGTGAGTTTTTTCCAACACCAAAGGATGGAGTAATCTATTTTTTTCTTTGTTTTTTCTTTGCAGAATGCAGAATTTCTGCAGAGAAAAAGCAAAGAAAAAAATAGATGACTCCGTCCTTTCCATCTATGGAGAAAAGTTTCTATCTCCAAACTGGGTGGAATTAGGAGAAAAGATTGATGGAAAGATAGTCAATGAAGTGGGAGAAGTTGAGAAAGTTGACAGACCAAAATTGATTTGCAAGGGCAGGAGTATAAATGTATACCGTTGCGATGTGTGTGCACGGAAGCCCTTCAAAATAAATCCTGCACAAACCACAATTTTCTGTTACAAAAGACGAACCTCCCACCGTTCCTCTGGGAAAGTCCTGTAGAGAAAGGTAGGAGGAGATGATCTGAAAAAAGAAGAGGAGGGAGTCGAAGAATGTCAGGAGGGGGATGTATTGTTCGGCTGCACTGTAATACTGTTTAAAGTTTAGATTAATGACTGCAAGGCTTCTGTGCCTGGGAAGATGGGTAGGAGGTGGCGAGAAGTCGACGAGGGGCTTCAAGACTGTGTTTATGTTTCCAAGCCCGCCGCCGGCTGAGGCCCGAGGGTCCTGTGAGGCCCGGTAGCGAGCAGGAAGCACGGCGAGCCCTGTGCTATTTCCAGTGGACATGATAAAGGATCCCCATGTTACTATATGCTGAGACGTGGGAGGCGCGGGGCGCTGGGCAGAGGTAATTGCCTGCTATTATTGTCCCCCCAGGCTTATTGATGGCATTTTAACCCTGTAGAGACAAGAATCGCGCCTCCTCCTTCCCTTCTTTTCCATGTCATATTTCAGCATCCAACTTTCATGTTACTACAGTAGCAGCGTTGGAAAAAATAATGAATCTAATAAAAACATCACCACATGCTGACAGAGTACACATCTGATAGTGCTTTTGAAAGCAAAGCTTGTGTTCAAAAGCCCCCCCCCCCATTTATGACATTACATAAGAGGGTAAAATTTACAAGACGATAACTGACAAGGAAAATACTTTTACAGTGCCAGTAAGACTAGTGCGGGGGATTCATCAGTCTATATGTGAAGCGGTAGTTTTACTTTTACCAACACTAAAAACGGCAGAAGAATGTTTATTTTTTATTTCTCATTCATTCTAGAAAACCATCATACACACCACACACGTGCATGCATACCTATCCACATATAAGAAGAAATCTGAGAAAAAACATTGATTTTGTTGTTTTGTTTTTGTACTGGGGCCCGTTTCACAAAGCAGGTTTAGTGAGAACTCTGAGTCTGTTAACCCTGAAATGAGGGAAACTCTGAGTTTTCCGTTTCACAAAGGGAGGTAACTCAAACCAAAGAAAGAGAGGTAACTCTAGCCTATTTCACAAAGAGAGGTAACTTAAGCTCTCGGTCAGTTACCATAGTAACAGACGCTCTGAATCTAACCTGGTCGGGACCAGGTTTATTTCAGCGAACCTGGAGTTTCTCTCCGTCTCCTCCCTCAGTGGCGTCAATTCAGCCAATGGGTCTTTACGCAATACGCATCCGTTTTCTGCACCACGGACAGCAAGCGGCAGAGTTAGAGAGCAGAAAAGGCGTATCTGACAAACGCAACGTATTTTATTCACTATGTCAGTGCAACAATATCACAGGGACATCCCAGTTTAACTTCAAACAGTTAAAGTCCAAATGCAAAAAGGAGAGGGAGAGTAAAAAAAAGTCAAATATTTCCCTTAAACAGATGTATAAGAGGATTTATATCTTACTTTGAGATGAACTTGCATAATTAATCCATCAGTGGCTAACAGCCTCGTTAATATCTTCTGGACCCATCACTTGCCTTCTTTCTTTTTTTTTTATTGCGTGGTTGTCTGCTTCCTTTTAATTTTTGTAAGTTAGTAACACTGCAGAGCGCACTTTTTTTTTAACTTTATTTAAAACTTTACTTAAAAGTTCCAATTACAGTCAGAACATTGACCGTGGACAGTCAGGCATCAAGGAATTAAATAAACAAATACAGTATGAGACATAAAGTGGATGAAGTGCATAAGTCATTACATAAGTAACATAAATATAATAAAATAAATCAATTTAAATAAAAAGAAAGAAAATGGCAGGACATATATTATATCTGCAGAGCGCACTAAAAACGAGATTGATAGCGACCACTGTCGTCAGGGACGCTGGGACATTTCAAGATATGAGGGGGGGGTACAAGTGTTGGGATAGATAATACCTACTGAAATCCATCATGTTGTTCTCATATGCATTTGTAGTTATTTTATATGTATGAAGTAATAGAATACATCAATACAAATAGATACAGAGTAATTCCATAAATGTATTTAAAAAAAAACATTTACATTCTCCCCTGAAGCCGAGGTGTGGCAGCTGCCGTACCCAATTGACGGCCCTGATCTAATTGACAATAAAATGTCATTTTTTTTTTTCAAAATATGCTCTCATACTCGCCATATGCACGTATTAACGCTTCTAACTCCAGTGGCGTGAAGTATGTGGATCTTCAGATGCAAACTAACGTTTCCTCAAAGGGATTTTGTAAATTGAAAAGATAAATAAAGTTAAAAAGAAAAAAAAGAAAATGTATGTCGCTCTTTTGTGTCGCCGGTTGCCATGGTGAATCCTTGTATCAGCGATCTACTGATGCTGGCTTTTTATTTCCCTCACGCTCGCGCTTAACTCCCGGTGAAACTACTTAGAGTTGAGTAAATTACCTCAAATCCGCTGTTCTGGAACCGAAAACTCAGAGTTTCCGATCTCAGAGTAGATCAACTAAGAGTTCAGGATTAGACTCAGAGTTTGTTGAACCTGCTTTGTGAAACGGACCCCTGCTTTGTTAGTCCTTTTTGTAAAATAAATATATTTAAAAAAGAAATGGCTGAAGCGTTGTGGTTTGAGCTTGCTGCATTTCCACATAGACTGAGCCGCTTGCCATCAAGGTGGTTTCTGAAAGGGGAAGTTACCTCCAGGACTAGCTCACCGAGAACCCAGATCCATGGAGTTGCTGCGAATGACCTCAAGAAAGTCGTTCATGCTAAAAATCCTCTTTTCTGAGCAGAAACAGTTCTTTTTTATAAACAGGAGTGGTCCACAACTCGTCCTGGAAGCTGAAAGTCGGTCCAACCTAATGAAGGAACTTGCATGAAGGCCCTGCTCCCAAAAGAGATTAAATCAGCCCCAGAGTCAAATCTTTTCCTCTACGGGTGTGAAAGTTTAAGGATCGTGTTTAATAAATCCATCCATCCACTAAATTCTTCTTATTCCGGTTCAGGTCAGGGCAGCAGAGAACCTTATCAACGACACCCAGACCTCCCTTCTCCCCAGCCACCTCCTAGAGGACCCCGTGGTATTCCCAGACCAGCCGAAGATCATCTCTCCATCATCTCTCCATCCCGTCCTGGACCTCTGCAACTTTACTCCGAGTCTCTCCTGGACGACCGAACTGCTAAGAGGAAAGTCATTTCGGCCGCTCATTTTTTCAGGCACACTTTTTTTTTTAAATATTAAGATTGTATTAGTTTTCAACATCATCATAAACCAAGAGGACTGACAGATCCACAACACAATATACATATCATACACGACCCCCCTCCCACACACACACACAAAATTACGGGAAAAAGAGCATTAACACAAATAATTAAAAAAAAAAAAAAGAAAAGTGAATAAATAAATAAAAAAGGGAGGGGGGGGTACAGTACAGTTATGTAATATGCTTTCTTTGATTGTACATGGCATTTAACATGGTTCTATTACACAACACAGGTAGCAGGTAGAAGAGGTTGTCAATATTACAAGATCATATTGGTGTAATGCTTGTTTTTGTCCATAAATGTCCGTACAATGTCCCAATGTCCTTGAATGCGTTTGTCAAAGTCTAAGAGCAGATTGGTGGCACGTTCCATGGATTAAAATATCCAAGTAGTCTTTAAGCCATTCAGATAGAGCAAAGCATGAGGGTTTGTGTAGCCTCCAGTTCATGAGGATGATTCTCTTTGCAGAGAGGAAGCCAAGGTTCATAAGATAATGTGTAGAGTTAGATCTAACATGTTTAGGTATCTGTCCAAGAAGGCATCCACTAGGACAGATACTTGAACCTCAAGCATGTCAGTTAGGACCTTTGTTATACCGAGCCAGAATGCCTTGACAGCATAGGAGATGTAACAAGGATTTTTTCAGGCACAATTGAGAATTCATGACCATAGATGAAGTCGGGAACGTCTATTGACAGGTATACAGAGAGCTTCACCCTTCGACTCAACTCCGTCTTATCCTCCACCACCTCCATTCTTCCGTCTCTCATGAACAAGATACTTAAGCAGGACTTCATTCCGACATGAAGATGTCATGCCACACTTTTCCAAATGACAATAATGGTCTTGGACTTGAAGATGTTAGTGTTGAATAAATAAATCTCCCCCTCGTGATCCACCGAGCAGCAGCATCAGGGGAGTAAAAACCTCTATAAATCCGTGACAACCCGCCGGAGACAGAGCTGTCAAACCGCCAGCAGGTGTCAGGAAACACGACCGCTGACTCAGCCGATGCTGTCCCCGAGACAACAAAGGCACAAGAGACGGGGTATGTAAATGGGATTTTCCCCTTTATATAACCATTCCTGTCAGAGTGATGTAGCCGCAGACCATAACTTCTTGCACTTCAATTATATGACTTCCGCAAGTCCGAGCAAACAATTTTTCCAGTTCCTCGTGACTTTAAAAATTAATTCAACATTGGGGCTCAGAGACACATCCTGAAGCCTTTAAACTGGTGGACCGTTTACGAGGAGCCATCCACCTGAGTTACCCCCCTGCTGTTGTACATGCCCAACCGAAGGGGATTAACAATTAGATGTTTACACAACATGCTCCACAGACAACGTAGTTTGTAGTTGCTTTAGGGTTTCTCCTCAGAACACCCACGGGAATTTAAAAAATGTCCTTCTTTGTTGCCGCCACCAACGCACAAATCTGCAGCTCTATACAGCCCGAAATAATGACAGAGACAAAAGAGGCACATAAATGAGGCAATGGGGCGACCGTTAAAATAAATGGTGAATGTCCTCATTCAGTCGCTCGTCCTTGGTTGTCAGACGAAACAATAAGCCGGGTTGAACATAGTGTCAGCACTTGTTGGGGAACCAAATCTGGAGCACAGATCATAGCTTCATTTTACTTTACTTTTCTTTTTTTTTCTCAGTTCTGAAATTTAGAAAAAGGCTGATAATGAACTTTAAAATCACCCCCTTTTTTTTAACTCCCTTAGGGCAGAGTCATTATCACTCATTATAACTCAAGGCCTCACATCATGTTGATGTAAGTCGCCGATAAGATCCCTTCTCAGGGACGACAAAGGGAGAGACGCCTTTAGTCTCAACCTCGATCTGACTGGCAATAAAACGAGTCGAGACATGCTCCCTCTGTTACCAAAGGCCAAAGATCATTCAAACAGACCGGAGAGGGCTGAAAGGAACTGCGTCCTTTCATAAACACAACTAAAAAGGTCAGAGGATTACAGCCTGTAATCTGGCAGAATATCAGAGGTGGCGGAGTAAAGAGCAGGACCAGACGAGACACAGGAAAAGGTGTCCTGACCCCCCGCTACAGTAGTATTCAAGTACAGCTGGTGAAACAGCAGTGAGGAAATGTGTCAGACTGTCATTTCAGAGGGTTATAACCCAGACCTGACACTCAAGAAGGCACTTCAGTTGTGATGTGTCCTGCAGCAATACCAGGATAATTTGAGGGTAGGTTTTCAGCCACAAACAACACATTTTTATTCTCATTTTACACTAGCAGTCTGAAATAAAATGCGCTGAAACTGAAGCTCAAGTCCAACACCACATTGTATTATCATATCAGACGTGGGGGCATTTCCAGGATCCTTTTGTGTGTCTTTTCAAAGACTGCCTCCCCTCCCAACACACCATGCCGTCTACTTCTCATTGAAAATGGACTGAACTCCTGCAGAAGTCACATTTAATGTGAAAACCACGTCATGCCCCCTAAACAGTTCTCTTCTTTGATGACGATCCTGCAGAGTCGTGCTCAGGACAAAGTTCACATTCCTAACTTCTATTGAGATTTAAAAAGAGACATGTTGTCTTACTGCTTGTCGTTTCCATGAAAACACAAATCCCCCTCAGTGAACAAAGAAGGTATCTTGGTGGTTTGTGTTGTCCAGAAGAAAATAGTTCAAAAGGAGCAAAACTCTGCCAATTGCAAAATAAAATATTTTGCCAATTTCTTTGAACGAATGGATATACCGAACACATTTTGAAACAGGATAATTGAAAAACATTTTCTACACAGCTAGATGACTTTTTAAACACAAAACAACTGCTATGATATCTTCCAGTCAGGTTTTAGATCCACATTGCACCACAGCAATGACACTGCTCTGTCCAAAGTGTTAGCATATGCTTGAATACAGAATGTCTGTCTTCATTTTACTGGATCTCAGTGCTGCATTTGATACAGTTGATCACATTATTTTACTCAAACAACTGGAGAACTGGACAGGCCTTTCAGAACTATACTAAATTGGTTCAAAACATATTTAGAGAACAGGAAGTACTTTGTGTCAATAGGCAAATTTACATCTAAGCAGACAAGAATTACATGTGGAGTTCCACAGGGCCCCATCCTGGGATCTCTTCTGTTTAACATGTACATGCTCCAACTGGCACAGATTATAAAGAACAACAAAATAAACTACCATAGCTATGCAAATGACATGCAGATATATGTTATAATATCACCAGGAGGTAAAACTGAGGTAATTATTTCATAATTACATCGTATTCACAATGCAGTTGCATTGTAGATATGTAATATTAATCAGTGCTTTTAATGAAGCAGCACACAAAATAACTTTTTAGCTGAGGTTGTCCCTATACAAGCACTTTTGCAACACAGTTTTACTGTACAGTACAGTTTCTCTTGCTCGATCACTCTCCTTTGAGTCTCCAATTACCTCTTCCCTGTCGCCCACTGTTGTTCAGCAAATTAGCTTCACCACTGATGACGTGTGACATAGTGCCATACGCACAAAAGTGATGGGGACGGGAGTCCAAAGTTACTTTCGGTGCTTTTTGAGACAACACTTCCTTAAAGTATTTAAATATTCCTTCATATGAAATTGAAACTGAGATTAATTTAAATTAAAAACTGCTTTTATGACATTTTAAAAAAGGTAAACCCCCTCACTTTTGCTACAGGATGTGCTTCACCAGAGTTGATGACTAAACGTGTTTGGATATAAAAGCAGGAGCGGGAATTCCAGCCTCTAATACCGGCTACGCACATTATTCCCCCTCTGCGAGAGAGCGTAAGAAAAATCATGTCCAAATTTACTCGCCAAGTTTCAAATATTAACAACAGAGACAGAAAAATGCCTTTTATGCCAACAAATCTAAAGAGTGCAGGATTATCAGTCAAGCTTTGTACGCTCTGTAGGGATCTGTGAAAGAAGAAAAAATCCCCAACATCCTGTGTGGTCGAGAACAGTGAGAACTGGCTTTGTTAGCTACCAAAGGAAGCAGCAGCAGAAAGGTAAGAGCTGCTGCTGGTGGTGATGGGGGGGGGGGTTGTCTTCCAAGATTTTACCCCAAGGCAAACATCCATTCCTACCTGTCATCACAACCTTTATCCCAGAATCCCACTGGGGCCCTTTTTAGTAAGAGGTTAACAGTGCAAGGTAATAAGAGGAGATTCAGAGATAATCACGGCGTCTCATGAAATTCTCTTTGACAGATTGGACCATGATTAAAGCACTTGGCTTTAAACCTAAAGGAAATTCATACAAAAGAATTGAGCTGTCATGGAATTTCGATATTATTACCAATTAAAAGTAAGATATATAAATGAATGGAGATACAAATCTGATTACGCATGAAACTCAGGAATAGGAGCTAAAATAATGATGTTGTATTACACCTCTGGGCTCAAAGCGCAGAAACACAAACACCACTTAGTCGGAATAAATACATTGATTAATAATCACATGTAAAAGGAAGAAGATTCAAAAATAGCAGCTCTACACCTACAGAGATCAGTGTGGTGAAGAGTATCACCGTGAGAGTGGATGTGGTTACAAACACTTTGTGAAGTTAGAGAGAGTAAACACTAATTAACCCCAAGCATCTCACTGGACATTGGAAACAAGGTTTCCAGCTAAAAATACAAAATCAGAGCCTCTCCTTATCTGAGCTGGTTCACTCCTTACCTGCAGATAGAGACATCAAATAGCTTTCTTTTTTCTTTTTTTCTTTCAAATCAACTTGATCAGGGGTTTGTGACGGCTTGTAATGGTTCAGACCTGTTTCAACTTTATATCCTTCTTAGAACACCTCTGGCCATCTGATGTCCACTTGAAGATCAGTTTCTAAATGTTATCCTTTGGATTTGGCACAGTATTAACTATACTAGCTCTGCTTCAGTGGGTTTTACGTCTGAACCAGGAAAGAGTCGATGCTGCTCTGGAACGAGTTTTACTACCCAAGAGAGGTTTCTAATGATGATTAAAATGATCCATTATGGGATAAATGGGATAAAGTTGTTTGGTTTTTTTTTTTAAACAACGATATTCTATCATATTATATTCTGAAAGCGCATTTTCAGCATTCTTTTGAACCTTTTTTGCTGCAATTGCTTTTTTTAATAAAAAAAGAAATAGAATATTTAATGGCTGAAGATCTAAGTATAAGCATTTGAACTCAGACCAGAAGTATTAAATGAATCATAATTTCATGTGTATGTGTGTATGTGTATGTATATACCAATAAATACTTGTGTTTGTATGTCCCCTATCTTTTAAATTCTCCATTATAAGTATTGTTGTTACAGTAGAAGTAGTACTATATATATATTTATACATATTGGCACACATTAGTATGTATTTATAAGTATTAGGGATGTGTGCTCTTTAAGTATATGTAATTCCACCTATATGTAATTCTGTACACATACCTGTATAAGCATCACTACTTGTATTTGTAATGTTTTGGTTAATTTCTTGTCTTTCAAAGTTTATCCATTATTTCCCTCCCCCTCGACCCTCAACCTAGACACAGACATACATGTTCATGCACGTGTGTACACACATACGTACACACTATTTTGAGTATTAACTGTTTATAGGGCAGTCAATAAAATACTTAAAATGTCAAAATGTAAACTCTAGAGGGTTATTGGAGAATGTTAAAAGGACCTCTATTAACACTGTAAAGTTTGCCATAGCATGTAGTTCTACTGGTCACTGGTCCTGTAAAGGGTTAAAGAGAGAGAGCTTTTGTCCTTCTCTTTCCCCTTGTTCTTTGATTATACAAATTTGTCCGCCTCATGTTGCATGTCTGCCTTTTCTGTAACAATCCACCTCAACATGTCACAGTCACCACACTATACACACCGCACCTATCACTATCATGTCTCTTACTCTGTCTTTTCATGTTTCACAGTCCAGTCAGTGCGGTTACATTCACATCTAAATCCAGCTATTGGCAACAATCTACTAAGGATTAAACTGGAGTTTCAGAGAAATCCGAATAAACATGCACAAGAAGCCCATCGATTATTGAGTGAGGTTTTATCAATCTGTCAAAGAGGACGGGTGGAGGACACACACACACACACTTACGCTTTTAAAATGCATATATATTGGTAAAAAGGTTTTTTGCCAATTAAGGCACTAACTATTGATAAATAGGCAGAAAATAAATGAATACAATTAAATGGTGTGCACTAGCGTATTTTAAGACTGTGTTTAGGTACAAATTGCTTTACAAGGTCTTACTCATTCACCTATTCACATGCACTCAGATTTTTATTTACAATATAAATATACAACACTTCACAATCTACAATCAGACCAAACAGCATAAATCAACATGGTGTTAAGTGGCAGGCCTGGGCATCAAACCAACGGTCTTCCTGAGTGGATAATGACCTTATCTAACTACAGAGTCACAGGTTCTTTGGCTTTGATTTCTTTTTTTTTGTTGTGTTTCTTTTCAGATAACACTGACTAGAGCAGTTTGTCCTTCAAATTAAAACCTGATATTAGATTACATGTTTGAACAGCTACAAATCTTACTCCTCAACAAAAATAACAAAGTGACAGTGAATTCATAATGAAATTATTTTCAATTTCTCGCGCAGGAGAATCAATGCTCACTTCCAACATCCGACAAACACCCCGGAGTAATCTGCTCCTCTCTAGCTGTCTGAGGCCGTCTTCAGGCTCGTCTTGTGGAAGACAACAGAATTAACTTTCAAATAGCTTCACTTGGAGAGGTTCTCACTGCTCAGACTGTATTCAGGGTGGAAAACATGGGGGGAACCGGGGGCAAGGGTGAAAAATTAGCCCCGAGGATAACAGTTTTGAGATCTGCAGCATGTGTGAACATGGCTGGCAGAGCCGAAGGGGACAAAAGCCTTCATGGCTTACTTAAGCCTTTCCTCTGTCAAAATACTTGTAGATCCAAGAGCCTGCAGGCAGAGACGTAAAGAAAAGCAGAGCAAGGAAGACGAACGAAGGCTTTGGGAGTGCATGCTGGTATATGCATTAGGAATGGGCGATATTTTACCGTTCATGATTTACCGTCAAAAAAATTCCCCACGGTAAGAATTTGTCATCTCGCGGAAAAAAACGATAAATTCCCGTTGATGACGTTTTTGTGTAAAGCTGATTTATGGTTCTGTGTTGAATCCACGCACAACGGAAGGAAGGAAGGAAGGAAGGAAGGAAGGAAGGAAGGAAGGAAGGAAGGAAGGAAGGAAGGAAGGAAGGAAGGAAGGAAGGAAGGAAGGAAGGAAGGAAGGAAGGAAGGAAGGAAGGAAGGAAGGAAGGAAGGAAGGAAGGAAGGAAGGAAGGAAGGAAGGAAATGAGCCAGAAAGAAAGAAAGAAAGAAAGAAAGAAAGAAAGAAAGAAAGAAAGAAAGAAAGAAAGAAAGAAAGAAAGAAAGAAAGAAAGAAAGAAAGAAAGAAAGAAAGAAAGAAAGAAAGAAAGAAAGAAAGAAAGAAAGAAAGCTGATTTATGGTTCTGTGTTGAATCCACGCACAACGGAAGGAAGGAAGGAAGGAAGGAAGGAAGGAAGGAAGGAAGGAAGGAAGGAAGGAAGGAAGGAAATGAGCCAGAAAGAAAGAAAGAAAGAAAGAAAGAAAGAAAGAAAGAAAGAAAGAAAGAAAGAAAGAAAGAAAGAAAGAAAGAAAGAAAGAAAGAAAGAAAGAAATGAGCCAGAAAGAAAGAAAGAAAGAAAGAAAGAAAGAAATGAGCCAGAAAGAAAGAAAGAAAGAAAGAAAGAAAGAAAGAAAGAAAGAAAGAAAGAAAGAAAGAAAGAAAGATATGAGCCAGAAAGAAAGAAAGAAAGAAAGAAAGAAAGAAAGAAAGAAAGAAAGAAAGAAAGAAAGAAAGAAAGAAAGAAAGATATGAGCCAGAAAGAAAGAAAGATATGAGCCAGAAAGAAAGAAAGAAAGAAAGAAAGAAAGAAAGATATGAGCAAGAAAGAAAGAAAGAAAGATATGAGCAAGAAAGAAAGAAAGAAAGAAAGAAAGAAAGAAAGAAAGAAAGAAAGAAAGAAAGAAAGAAAGAAAGAAAGAAAGAAAGAAAGAAAGAAAGAAAGAAAGCAGTGTTTTGGGGGCTCCAAAGACTGAATGTGGTGATAGATTTATAGTTAAAAAGGTGGAGTTGTATTGGTATTTTTTATCGTCATTTTTATCGTTATCGGGATAAATGCCAGAAATTATCGAGATCATTTTTTTAGTCCATACCGCCCATCCCTAATATGCATATAACAGGCAAACTGGCTTGAATGGCGAGCTTGAAGTAAGTCCCTGAATGAGGTGAGAGACAAAAGGCCAGCAACCTCCCAGACCTTCAGCGATGCCACTGTCAAAGCCACCACGGACAGCCTGGAGGCTCGGGGAGGGGCGTTATGTTGTTTGTTTGCCCATTAGCAAAGCAGCTGGGTGTTTGCCAAAGGTTGTACCACTTCAACTCGGCCCTTCACAGCTATGCGTGTCTGCAGAGAGCTGGTCAGGAAGAAAGGGCTTAGTTCCAGTCCAGGGAGCACTGCGAGCTCTCATTTAGCCCCGGTAACAGCGGTGAGGCGTGGGACAGCATCAAGTCTAGGGTCTCAACTCAAGCATCAGGCCCCTCTGAGAGGCCCGGGAAAAAAAACAATCGACCGAGAAGCCAAAGACAAGCACCTGGAGCTTAGCTTTACATCAAATGTGGGGATGCATGTGTTTTTGGTTGGTCTTATCTGTCCTCTGTGTTTCATCCAAGAAATCCAGCCTGACATCAGAAGTGACCTCCAAAAACTGCCTCCTCATTCATTGACTGCATCGTCAAAGCAAGAGCTATAGCAAATGCCTCTGACAGAGAGAGAGAGAGAGAGAGAGAGAGAGAGAGAGAGAGAGAGAGAGAGAGAGAGAGAGAGAGAGAGAGAGAGATCCACCCACACTCAATGACAAATAAATGAATGTATGAATGATAATTTAATCATTTGCTCCATATGACTCAGTATTTTTTAACCAGTCCACAGGGTTATCATTTAATTAGCATTAACTTTTAGTTCAAACTTCTCCACTCAAAGAAGACTACAGTTATTAATGTCCATGTGCCTTTATATGGCGAATTTCCTCCTTTTCATGTAGCTCTGTGCAACTGTTCGGACGACCACGTCCTTCTCCCATCACAATCAATCAATCAAACTTTATTAATAAAGCACTTTTCATACATGAATGTAACACAAAGTGCTTTACATGTTTAAACATGTAAAGCTGGCTTCCAGTGAGTCAAAAGATAGAGTTTAAAATCTTACTGCTGGTCTACAAAGCACTGAATGGTCTTGGACCTAAATACATGCTTGATCTGTTAGTTCCCTATGAAGCTCCCAGACCCCTGAGGTTCATCTGGATCTGGTTTGTTGTGTCCCAAGAACCAGAACCAAGCAAGGTGAGGCAGCGTTCAGTTATTCTGCTCCTCACCGGTGGAACAAACTTCCTGTAAACCTGAGGTCTGCTCCAACTGTCAGCTCCTTTAAATCAGGCCTAAAAACTTTACTGTTATTGAAGCTTACTCTTAAATTAAATACTTACCTGCTGTACTATACTGCCCTTACTTTTTAACTACTTGTGCTTTTTATGATTTGACCTCTTTTCTTATAATTTTATTTAATTCTGTGTTATTTATTCTATTTTATTTAGTTGTATTGTATTATTATTTCTTATTTCTGTTTCCCTTTTTCATTGACTTGTTCCTGTTCAATTATGTCTTGCTACTTTTAATGTTGATGTAAAGCATGTGCTATACAAATAAACTTGCCTTTCCTTGCCTTAAAAATTTTACAATTTAAAAAAGTAAAATCAGGGCCCAAACCCCCCCACCACCACCCCCCACCCCACCCACCACACAAACCCCACTCCTCCGCAGACGCACAACAAACACATCATAATACTTTAAGAGAGGAAACACCACCTTACGGAGCCATCACAGATCCCGTATAACCTCATGCTCACGTTGTGACTTTAGGTTTCGTTTACACGACCCAGGCAGCTACTGGCATAAAACATTTATCTTCTACGTTCCTGGAAACCACCTGAACTCTGCAGCAGCTCCAAGTTCCTCAGCAAACATTGGCAATGTGCGTACCTGTCAGCCAGCTCATCCTGGCCCATGAAAGGGAAGTCCACTCAGGACATACTCGTGTGTCCACGGCCACGTCACGAGGTCGGAAGGGTCAGGGGAGGAATTTTCATCCAGGAGAACTGTGCATTACTCCATTTTTCTAATCCTGTCATTAACACATTACCCACATTTGTTCCAGGAATGAGGCCAATTAGCCAGGAAACAACCACACGCGCTGATGTGGGGGCAGAGTTAAGTATAAACTCAGCTTTAATCCGGAGTAAATGAGGTGCCATTTTTTATCACCTGCACAAATACTGCGTAACAAAAGAGCACGGCACGAATGTACCCAACCAAAATCCTGAACGGTCCACTTGAAGTGTCACTTTGTGATGAGGTGGGAGAGACTTCTGCAGGATTCACACAGATGCGAGGCTGTATGGCTTGTGTTGGGTGGACGGGGCTTGTCAGTAGGAATTGAAGCAAGGGTCAATCACAAGACGAGACAAAAGATCGTTTGCTAGCGCCTGTCATGCTATTTGAAAGGCTGAACAGTTCTCAAGTTTCCCTCGCGAACCCCCCTTCACTCACGGCGGAGCAACAGACCCAGAATTCAGCGCAGGATGTCGGGTTTTTCAGAATGAAGAGAGACATCACTGCTGATGCCTAAAATGCAAACGGGTGAATCCTTCTGCAACGCTCAGGGACTTTAACTTCGCAGAGGAATGAGATGTCTTTTTTTGTTTCACTTCAGACGTCCTGGTTGGGTTCCAACGTTTAGGTACTAAAACATCTTGATTAGGGTTAAGAATAGTTCATGTTTGGCACGAAATAAAGCTGCTGAAAACCCTCCAAGTGGAGGCAAGGGTCTGCTTAGGGTCCAGAAGATGTTTGATAACCGTGTAATTAGTTAAACGAGCAATCAACAGGAAAAAGAAGTTTCTAGAAAAGTATTTTGTATTTTTTTCCTGTTTCTGATTTCTGAGGCAGCTCTGAGTTTTATAGAGATGATAAAACAAGGTGTTCACACGTTTTAGTTAGCATTAAATTTAAGAAACTTTCCCTGTGATTTGTGAAACTGCCACGAAGAGCTTGTTTTTTAATATTTTTCTTGTATCCACATAGCTTTTGTTAGGTTTGGGCACAGCATGGTCACGGTTTGCAAGTCACGCCAAATTATATTAAAGCAAGCCCTCACACTGCCTGGTGCAAGTTTGAATTTGCAGTTGGTAGGTTTAGTTAGTAAGTAAGTTTATTCGTGTCATATTTGCTGAAGTTTCTAATATTACATAAACTAGGTCAGTGGTTTCCCAACTTTTATCTTGTTCCTCAAGCATTAACCGCATATGCCTGTTGGAAAACGACACATCTGATAATGCTAGCAGTGTCCGAGGATTAATTTATCTATTAATTCACACCGCCGTCTTCGACTGCAGCTTCAAGATCTGCAAAAAAACACTTCCACTGAACTTTACCTCACTGAAGTCGGACTGGACTTGCAAAAAAAACAAACATACACAAATATAAATGCCCTTTTTTCATGACTTCTCGTGAGACCAAGCTGTAATTGTGGTGAGGTAATGGAGTCTGATAAAAGCAGACAAAACAAAGGGTGAAGTTGAATTAAAAGTTTAATTTCCTAAGCGTAAACTTTTAAGATGTAATGATTTGTAATCTGTATCGCCTCTCAAAATGAGTCCCAGGAGTCTGGATGCTGCAAACTTCTGTGCAACCTAAACCAGCCCGAGTGATGAAATTAAAGAGGAGGAGGAGGAAGTTTCTCAGACAAAACAAACGGGAAACTGCTGCTGCGGATCAAAAGTACACGAGAAAGCTTTGAGACGAAAGACACAGTTACATTTAAAAGCATCTTGAAAGGAGCAGCACTTCCCATCCTGTGGATACTTAATAATTCAGATGTGGAAAGGCTGTGAATAGAAGGTCCTCAGCTGATCTTTTTCCATGTCCGAGGCCACGGGGCCGCGGAGAAGCCTCTTTTCTCCTGACGTGGGGGCGGGCAGCACTCCTCTTATCATGTAAGGAGCTTCACACATCACAGCACCTGGGAAAAGCTCTCAAACTGATAACCAGGGAGGAACGGTCTCCGCTGCACTGGGTTTGTTTGAAGAAATTTAGACTCAGAGATCACTCAGTGAGGCTGGGAATGTTATAAAAAATGAATTGCAGTCCGTAAGTCTTTAGTCCTGACCTGATCTGAGTCCTGCCAGACGCTCGAGGAGCAGCACAGGATGTCCTCGACGGGAGCTCACTGTGTGGTCGGAGTTGTTTTTTAGCGTTATCTCGATGCCGAGCACCAAACACAACCTCCAACTGAGTCAGATGTTGCAACAACATGAACGCTGTGGACTCACGGCAACCATGAAGTCCACTTTCAGATGAATTATGAACCACTAAACCGGTGGAATGACTCCAACAACAACTTGCTCCACTGGTGCAACAAAAAAAGATTGCTGAATAAAATCCCTACTATGCCTCCTTCTCTCTATCGTCCCATCCAGACAGTAAAATGGGTGGAATTTATCATCTGTAATGATCTTCACGCTCTGCTAAGAAACCAACGAAGCCCGTTTTAATAAGTCCTTTTTTTTTTTTTTTTAGGCCCATGTCCATATTCTATTTTTGACGTTTACTCCGAGCCACGTTTGAACACCCGCCTTGCAGCGTCTGGCACTTTTGCAGCCTTTTTTTTAGTTTTTCTCTTGCAGAAAACAACTTTCTGCACTCTTCACAGTGCTTGTTAAAGCTGAGACTCGTGCACTTTCATGGCCCCCGTCTGTCCTGACATCAGTTTTCCCAAAGGCAGAGCAGGTGGGGGTGGAGTGTAAATTGGCTATCGGTAAATTAATCTGAAGTTATCTTGTGTTGAGACTAAATAAATGGTGCACTTTTTCTTACAGGAGTAAAAATCAGAAGAAGGAAGGAAGATAATTTGTGGTAACCATGTACAACATAAGCCATCCATCTTTTTAATTAACTGAAGTTGAACATATCGGCAGCTCCGAAGGTCTCCGTAGCCGCCATGAAGCAAGGGATACTGCCATGTCCATCCAGTTTACTGTGCACTGAGCACCCCCTCTCCTCTGCTGATAGCTGGTGACTCTACCTGTCCAGAATTTCTTATCAGGCTAAAAGAAAAAAATAAATAACGCTGACTCTGACTTTCTGTCTTGTGTGACTTTGGTCAAGTCGGACCTCTGCTGTCAGTGTTTCCTCAGACAACCCTCCCTGCTGACTTTGCTGTGTCCCAGCCTGTCATCCTCCAAATCCCGTTTCTTCTCCCCAACCCATTATTCTTTTCTCTCTTTTTTTTTTCTTTCTGTCTATTCCACTTCAATGTTTTTTTTAAATTCCAGTTACTGTTTTTCCTCTCTGTTCCTACACTGTAAGAAAAACTGTGAAATTTACGGTAAAATACTGGCAGCTGTGGTTGCCAGAATTTCACAGTAAAAAAACAACATAGTTAACAATGTATATGACATTACGGTATGCTTATCAGGCAACCATAAGTTTCATAGTTGAGAACTGTTTTATTTACAGTAAATTACTATGAAAAAAAATTACATTGTAAACCTGTTTACAGTTATTTGCTTTAAAGATAACAGTTATAATGTAAACTTGTTTACAGTTAACCCTTGTGTAATTTACGGTAAAATACTGGCAGCTGTGGTTGGCAGAATTTCACCGTAAAAAAATACGGTAACAATGTATATGACATTACGGTATGCTTTTCAGGCAACCATAAATTTCATAATTGAGAACTGTTGTGTTTACGGTAAATTACTATGAAAAACAGACATATTGTAAACCTGTTTATGTAGAAATTACAGTATGTTTTTTGCATAATGTTGAACAGTTTTATACTGTAAATTTAAATGTAAACATCAGCTAAATCTGTAATTTAGACAGAATAATACCATTTCTACATATTACAGTAAAAAGTATAGTTATGTACTCGTTCTTGATTTTAGGGTAATATAATGTATCTACTACAGTGATATACTATTTTGGATTTTACGGTCTTTTAATGTTGCTATTTTACAGTTTTTCACTGTAATTTTTACAAACATTTCTTACAGTGTAGGCCACAGTGTGGTCACACGGGCGCTACGGAGCCCCGCGAGGAGGGAGGACGACGCAAGAACACGAATCAGCTGTGACCCCCTCCGACAGGCAGCACAGAGGAACTCTCTCCGCAGCTTGTGTTAATCCAGAAAAGAGCCTTTGAAAATCCTGCTAATGCAAATATTCAGAAGCAATATCCCATTAGTGCTTTTAAAACCCTCTTCAGCACCAAACTCAGCAGGGACTAAGGCAACAGGAGAGGAAGAGAGATGAGCTGCTTTTCGTTTTTCTTTAAAGCCGGAACTGAAGCTTTTTTCCTCCGACTAGCTTCATCAAACCCCTGATGAGAAGTGCGACAGGCTACATCCCTAATCAGACACACCGCAGTTTTTCTGACGCTCATCAGAAATGTTCTGCAAAACTATTTTCTTGACCTTCTCCCCCCAGTGGCGCCGTAATGGGCGTCGGGTTGTGTGGAATTATAGATGGACCTTTGCCTCAAGAGGGGGCAACTTGATGAGGAGCTGGACGCCCGAATCCAAAACGAGTCTAAATGTTGTCATTTTACAAGTTACTTTGAAGTAACCTGCTATCGAGAAAACTTTAACCACATCTGCAGTGTCATACCTGCAAAGTTCTGTCCTGCTTTGCAGTCGTGATGCAGCTGGTGGAGGTTTGAGTCCCCGCCTGTGACTCTTGGGTACCTGATTCTGAGCTCAGAACAGCAGCTCTCTGAGCTGAGAACGCTGCTCATTTCATTATGACTGTAAAAACAGCTTTAATGGGCTGTAATCATTAATGTTTTGCTTAGACCTTTTTCTTATTTTAATGCATCTGAGGCTTCCCAGTAGGTTAACAGTTAACAGCTCTTATTCTAGCGTCATTGACAGCAGAGAGAGGTGCGGAGGATACAGAGATGTCCTGAGCCAGCTGAGGGACTGACGGACCCTCTGTTAGTTTTATAATCATGACACCTCCTCATGTAGCCTCGCTTGTGAATATCAAGTTAGCAGGAGTGCTGGGAGTTGAAGCTTGTTGTCTCTTATAACACCAAAGCCAAAGGTCAAAACACACCTTCAGTCCAAAAGATGAATTTAATAAATATTAAATAGGACATATTGTGAAAAAGTTTTGTGTCTAGTTCAAAGACACATCCATGTTTTAAAACAAAGTTTCGTTCAAGAATGCAGTACCGTAATTAGCAAAGACTATTCAAACAAGATAGTTTGAAAACAGAAAACGGTTAACCACCAAAAGGGCATGTGGAAATATTAATCAGCTCATTTTCTCTACCTGCTTCAGCCTCGTCAGACCTGCAGTGATAGCTGGGGCTTATCTCCGCTTTCATCAGCCAAAACAAGGTCGTGACATCACTCCTTTAAAATAAAACCCCTGGTCAGGACACGCTGAGTCCTCGTTTCTTTGTTGTAAACCTCTGTATTAATGCTGAGACCACTGTGCTGATGGTGTTACTCTTAAGTTGCCCTACATGTTGATCGCTACAAGGACTGTGACTTGCAATGCCAGGAATTCAGGCCCCGGGGGGGGGGATATATTGGGACATGGAGCTGCGCTTTGCAGAGCCCTGCCGTCCTTCACTACAGGCATTATGCTGGTTTCCTGCAGAGGGTTATGGCTGGTAGCACGCTGTACTAAGTAGTATTTCTGATTTAAATCTGTCGGGGCAGATGTAGCCCGCGGCCCCGTCCGGATATCGGGTGATTATAAAAGACCTGTGGTCCTGGTCGCGGGACGAGTCGTGCATATGTTGAGCTGCCACCGCTCTCTGCCTTTCTGTCATCTTCTTCCTCTGACAGATGCTGCACACTTCATTCAGTTTAACTCTGGTTTTTATAGTTGCTAAAAGGGATTTAAAGTTTTGTAAAAACTCAAAAAGACCATAGGAGTACTACAAACCTGTGAAATTAAAAGGAAAGTCCTACTAAGTGTATTTATCTTTGCTCTTATTAGCAACATCCATGCTTTACTCCAAAGGCTGGTTTGGTCCAGATCTGAGAATGTCTTTTAACTAAAACAGCTTTAGCTTTGACTGCAACATTATTTAACCCCCCAAACTTGTTTATTGTGTGGTGACCACAAGTGGCACCGTGAATAACTACATACAAATCGATATGACATGCGTTTCCTTCAAACTTAACACGCAGGTGACGTTTACCGATTACCAGGCTGGAAAATACATCTAACAACTGAGCAAACCGTTGTCATGGGAACAAACAGGAGAAAGAAACGCGAACAAATGATGTGTCCAGTGCAAAACGGTGTCTTTAAGATATTGCATCAAGCAATTAACTTCTCATAACATTTATGTCTGTGCGGTGCATCTCACTGTACAACAGAAACGGGACTAAGACGAGAAAGTTGTCCAGAATGTTCAAAGAAAAGACAACTGCAGCATAAAAGACGAAAAGGATGCACAGATACAGTTAATGCACTGACTTTTCTATTTCTGGAGATCCTTGAACTTCAACTTGAGGTAATCTATGTGTTCATATTTGAGTTTTCCACGACCAAATTCTTCAGAAGGCAGGTGGATCATAAAAAACAAAAACCCCTGGGAGACAGATGTGGTAGCTGCAGGCACTGACGTCTCAGCGGACACTTCAACATCGAGGCTCACATGCCACGATTCCAAGACTCAAGAAGAAAGATTCTCTGCGGAGCCATCTGGACCCTGATAATATCTTGCTCGCTGCAGGTTATAACTGCAAAGGGCAACTCAAAGTATTAGAAACGCCTCAGTAAAGGTTGGCTAGAAGATATTCTTCTGAGGCCATTTTTCTCTACTACCGTACCTGAAATTCTCTTTACACGGTAATGGTAAACGCGTCCAGAAATGAAATTAAAGTAATCACCTGTGGAAGTGTTGGGGCTCTAAAAACAGGATTCAATCACTGTGAATGACCCCAACAAAGTCGCTGGACCACTGGCTTGTGCAGTGACGTGCGCTGAATACTTCTGTGGCGCGGAGGACCAGCTTCAGAGGCAGATCTGAAGGAAGGAGGTTGTGCTTTTTCATTGTTTGCTTTCAAACTGTTACCAAATCAAACAGGTTTTGTCATCTCCCAGCCAACTTTTAAGGCGTTATGTCGTTTTCCAACTGCATTGGACACCATTGATGTTAATAATCTGGGAGGAAAGCCCAGGTAAAATTAGCTGTAGTTTGTCTCCAAATATTTAGTGTATATGAAAAATGCCAAGAAAAAAAAAGTATAGTCAGGATAACTTCTGCAGAACGGTGGCTCCATCATTTCAACATGTCACACAATGCACCACACATCTTCCATTAAGAAGTCAGACTCAGATATGAGCGCGATATGAGCAGGATATGAGCGGGATATGAGCGAGATATGAGCAGGATATGAGCGGGTTATGAGCGGGTTATGAGCGGGATATGAGCGGTATATGAGCGGGATATGGGCGAGATATGAGCGGGATATGAGCGGTATATGAGCGGGATGTGAGCGGGATATGAGCGGGATATGAGCGAGATATGAGCGGGATATGAGCAGTATATGAGCGGGTTATCCGCGGGATATGAGCAGGTTATGAGCGGGATGTCAGCGGGATGTGAGCGGGATGTGAGCGGGATGTGAGCGGGATGTGAGCGGGATGTGAGCGGGATGTGAGCGGGATGTGAGCGGGATATGAGCGGGATATGAGCAAGATATGAGCGGGATATGAGCGGGATATGAGCGGGTTATTAGCGGGTTATGAGCGGGTTATGAGCGGGATATGAGCGGGATGTGAGCGTGATGTGAGCGTGATGTGAGCGGGATATGAGCGGGATATGAGCGAGATATGAGCGGGATATGAGCGGGATATGAGCTGGATATGAGCGGGATGTGAGCGGGTTATGAGCGGGTTATGAGCGGGATATGAGCGGGATGTGAGCGTGATGTGAGCGGGATGTGAGCGGGATATGAGCGGGATATGAGCGAGATATGAGCGCAATATGACCACGATATGACCGGGATATGAGCGCGATATGAGCGCGATATGAGCGCGATATGAGCGCGATATGAGCGCGATATAGGGGCGATATGAGCGCAATATGAGCGGGGTATGAGCACGATATGAGCGCGATATGAGCGCGATATGAGCGCGATATGAGCGCGATATGAGCGCGATATGAGCGCGATATGAGCGCGATATGAGCGCGATATGAGCGCGATATGAGCCGTATATGAGCGGGATATGAGCAGGATATGAGTGGGAGCATCCAGGCTGACACGTGAACCGAAGAGGTCAGGATGTTTGCAGCAACCTGACGACAACGGCACCTACAACGTCTGCTCTTCAGGCAGACGACGCGGCCTCCTCTGAGCATAACATCCAAGAGATGTGAGCCGATTCATGTGGTTATCGAGCCGCAGCAGGGAGACGCTGATTGGTGAATCATTTAGTGAGGATGTGGAACATCAGCCATCTGCTTTTGTCTCAGCGACGTCGCTGTTGAAATCAAACTAAAGCGAACTGCTGCGGCGAGAGACTCTTCCATGTTGCAAAATGTGAGTCCTTCAAGGTCTTTATTCCGCAACTTTGAATCCCTCTCACACATACCAAACAGCGAAGCTTTTGATCAATAACTGACTTGAGTTACCCACAAACATTTAGCCATGGGAGAGAATTCAATTAACTGACAGAGAAATATATAATTCAGTGCATTCCCATCGTTGTGATCAGCGCAGCGCCTTCATCGTCATGCAGACCAGCTGCAGAGTGATACCAGGGACTGGAAAAGTTTGACTAATCTTCTCAAAAAACATATGATTTTTGATTGGAAAGACAGTTGGAAGCAGTTCCTCGATTAGATTTCCCCATATGGTTGCTGTCAAAACATTTCAACTTGAACTTGACTTTGCTTCAAAGGAAAGCGTGTGCACCAGCCATCTGTGACTCCCTATTTTGTGCTCTTGTTCATCAAAAACATGTTTGGAAGCAGCATGTTTCTATGCGCTTGGTCTCATAAAAATGTATGAAATAGGTCCACCTATTAACTGCTCAGTAATTGTAAAACACAAAGTCACAGGGTTTGCAAGTATGACAAAATACACGGGGAACAAGATTCACAAAGTCTCCTAGACCCTTGGTTGCAAGAAATTATTTAAAATACTGTCTTTTTCTCACAAAAGAAATCATGAGACACTTAACTGAGCTGACTCTAACTGAGCTCCTGCTGTGGCAGAATCCTTTCCCCTTTATCTCCTGGTATTCACATTTTTCTGAAATAATTACACCATTATTCAGTTGAATTGGCTGTAGGCTGAGGTACCAAAGATTTAAAAAAAAAAAAGAAAAGATGACTGGAAATTATCATTATATGGCGACCTGTCCAGGGTGTACCCTTGCCTCTTGCTTGTAATGAGCTGGGATAGACTCCAGCAGACCCCTGTGACCCTGCAAAGGATAAAGCGGGTATAGATAATGGATGGATGGATGGATGGATAGATGGATGGATGGATGGATGGATGGATGGATGGATGGACGGACGGACGGACGGACGGACGGACGGACGGACGGACGGACGGACGGACGGACGGACGGACGGACGGACGGACGGATGGATGGATGGATGGATGGTGACTCGTCCCAAACCTTTCAAAACAGAAGCTCTGTTTGGTTTGGTTTATGCATCAGAACTACTCTAAGTTTCAGCGATGCAGTTTCTTGCTTAGGTTTATGCAACCCAAAACTACAAGTTAGATCCATGACACAGACCCTAGACCAAGTTCACACCCTGCTCTGAAAATCTGAACGACACCTTCATTATTACAACAGGAAGACGACACAGCTTTGAGTGACAGAGTGAAAAAGCTCTTTAAAAACCTCTGTTTAATTAATAAATCAGTTCAAACCAGCAGAAATCTCACTGGAACAAAATCTAATGTCTATAACCTGCAAAAATTATCAATAAAATCTTTTCTTTTTCCTCACCAGTCCGATGTAAACACGTCTGAACAGGACTAGAGCCTGTAATTTTGTTGTTGCATGTGGGAATGCATCTGCTTGCTTGTTTCCATGACAGTTTGTGACGTAAACAAACTGTTGGTTGTACCACGGATAAATAGCCCACAGATCTGCCATATGTCGTTTTCAAATTAAGTTGTGACAAATTACTACATTATGTATGATTATGTTTCAGAGAAAGAAGAAAGAAGAGAGGCCGACATGCTTCTCTTCCAACCTGCACCGTAATTTGTTTGTGTTTCTTTCCCCTATTTGTTCCCATCTCCCCACCGGTCCAGGTGTTGGAGGGGGGGGTGGTCTTTTCTTTGAACTCAAGAAAGGCCTTTTTCCCCGACTGTGTTCAGGCAAGTTGGGATGTCCCACCTGTTTCCCTGCAATCTCATTTTCCCACAACCTCCCTCTTCTCCTCTCGTCCTCCTCCTTTCCCCTTCTCCCTCACCAGCCAATGACTTAGTCATTTTTTTTATCTGCACATGCTCGCTCCAGAAATGATCCCACTTCAAAGCCACGGGGAATGGCAACATCAGGGATGCCGGATGTGCTCTTGTGCTTTTACAGGATTGCAGGTATGTTCTGGGTTTCACTGTAATTATGCTGATAACACAGCAGGAAAGGAGCACTTCAACTTCCTCATCATTCTGCCTGGGAACCACAACTCTGTTGCCGAGAACCGCGTTTAAGGTTTTTTAGGAGGAATTACAAGTTATTGCAAGACGCAGGTAGTGTTTTTCTAAAGTGCATGGGAGCGTATTTAATTCAGTTTAACTTGAGTTGGACATAAAAAAGAAGGAAAGACAAAAGGACTCAAAGTGCAACTAGTGCTGATGTAGAATGTCTCTCAGCTCGTTCATGCACAGCAAGCCAACATCGTCCACCCAGTTACACCTGGGTGACTTATTAAAAGGACAAACCCTCAGAACACCAGCCATGTACCCTAGATCCCTCAAAGCCACTCAACTCTCCAGACACACTGACCACGTTACTACAAGACCGTTACCGTGGTTACTGGGGCATCGGCTCATCCACAACACACTTCTAAGAGTCCTTTTGCCTTAAACTTTTCTTTATATTTCTCATAATTATCTTTTACATGGTGTCACTTTGCCAGGTGGTTGGACTCTTGCAAGTTTTTTAGTTTTTTTAAACCACTAAAACTGCAGAATCCATATCTTCTGTGGTAGTAAGCAAATGTTTGGACATATCAGACTATATCACACTATACTGACAGCTTTGTTCAGTTGTCGGGGCTGACAGTCACCAGAGTGGGTGATTTCCTGGCCGATGCTGCGTGTCACCTTTTATTGATCTGACTGGTTGGAGTTCAGGAGAGACGCTGATGGACGGATTAGGTTGTGTGTGTGGAAAAGAACTGCATTTGGTAAAAAATAAAAATATTATATATTTTCCCCCCAAGCCAAGTTAAAGCAAGTCTGCTAGTGTAACTAACAACAAAACAAGTCATATCATGCTCCAGGAGGTCTTTATTCACAGTTCAGAAGTCAAATTTACCAAAATTGCTAAAAGCGAAGCAGCTAAAATGACGCCAGCTGCTTATAAATAATACAATTATAATAATAATAATTTTTTAATAATAAAAGCTGTCACTCAAAAACACACCCTAATTATGCATCAATTTGTGGCTTTATAACATTTCTCCCAAAGAGATAGAAATTAATGTGAATTTTAGCAGACAAAAAACAAAGTTAGACATTTCAACATGGGCTTGAAAGGATGTTGAGCTGCTTGTGAACTCAGCCCCTTGCGGTCATGAGGGGAACCACGCGTTGTCCCATTTTGGTGACAGCGACACTTTAAGGAGCCGGCTGTAGCCCCTTGATCTGACTGAACGGTGACAACTCAAACACAAACAAATCCGTCAAAACAAAAGGCAAACTCCATTTTTTTTATTTGTATCAACAGATGTTCAAAAAACTTTCTCTGTCTTTCTCGCCATCTTTGTGTAACTGGTGTAAAACGGATTTCTTTTACAAACAGAAATCTCTGCTACATAAATTCCTCCCACCACAAGCACAAACCTTTTTGGAGCAGAGTTTTTGGAGCAGATTTGTTTCACAGGGTGACAAGCATGATTTATGACTAACAAAAGTAAGGAATCATCAGGGAAAATTCATTTACAAGCTTTCAAATTTTACTGACTCTAATTGAGTCCATAAAATTCCTTGTGCACGAAATTAGCCCCAAAAGCAAAGCCTACCTGTTCCCTTATCTCCTGATCCGGCAGATCAGCTGGGAAACCCACCTTAAGCCAGATTCAAATACCCAGGGTCACTCGTTAAGCCTCTCGTATCTCAAGAGGAACAACTATCGTTCTCGTTCAGAATATGACATTAATGAAAAAGTGAAGAGAGAAATAAAAATTAACTAAACTTTTTCGAGTTTATCCCATCTCTGAATGCTGCTTTCCCAGAATAAAGAACACCACTTCTCTGAAACCTCAAGCCAGAGACGATAACATTAACATTAAATCTGAATTCAGGATACAAATATCCAGCGGCAGGGCCGAAAGAACATAAAATAAAAGAGAATCTGGGAGCAAAACCCCTGCTGCTTGCCAATACGCAACAGAATCCCAGAACGACACGCACCAACCCCTTCCTACCTTTTAGATAAGCCAGACCTCCAACGGGAGAAGCAGGGAAAGTCTAATGCAGAGCAGCATCTCTGCACTCTCATCGCCATCATTATCTACAAAGTCTGTATCCGGCATGTTTTATAGATGAGACTCATCTTCTCTGCTACATCTCAGACAACAGAGGATGTGCAGAAGTACGCACTCCTTTTACCACCTATCTCTGCACACACACACACACACTCAACGGCTTCACCCGTCAGTCACACTGACTTAGTCATGTCAAAGTTGAATAATATATACAAGCACACTGCAAACAAACCAGATTTTGTTCAACCAGTGCCAGTACAGAGCAGGAAGGGACGATGAACCTACCACATGCAGCGATCCCTCGTAGACACAAGCTCCTAGGATGACAGAGAGAAAATATCATTAGAGCGCCGCTAGGTGATCACATGTTTGTTACTGATGTAGGGTTATACAAATATGTCATCATGAATCCGGCAGGTACCCAGGTGAGAGAGCGGGTCATCCTGCAGCGGTGTGGGTTTCTCTAAGCTCTTGGTGCTGTGTGTAGCTGACAACTGTCTAGATGTTAGAGTGGTCAACACATCCCAACAACACAAAACATGTTCCTACATTTACCTTAAAATGAGAACCTTCAGAAGACCCCTCCCTTGAACCCCTACATTTCCAAGTAACACACAAAAACAACACGAAATCAAAGGTCTTTAATAGCTCCGCTGAGAACAGGAATCCTTCCCTTGAATCTTGAAGTTGGTAGATTTAAAAACATTCCCGGAGATGAAAGGTTGTGTGAATTATGCGAACTTAATGAAAAGGAAAGTGAATCACATTTTTTGTTATATTTCCCTCTGTATGATGAACTGAGAACTCCATTATTTACCGAAATGTTTGTTAAAAAAAAAACGGAAATGTTCTGGTGCTCTGACGATGATAGAATGGACGGGTTGTTTAGCTTCAATGTTTTTAAGTTGGCTCATTTTGTTTCTGAAGCCTGGATAAAGCGTCAGGATTGTTTATATGTTTAATTGGTACAGGGTCTGTTGTCTGGCTTTCATTTGCTTTATGTTCCTTTCTCTTTTTTTTGGTGTCTTGTAAGCCCACTCGGGCTGGGCACGTCATGTGCATGACACGTAAATACAAAGTTCAATCAATCAATCAATTAATCCAAGTAGCAGGGGAGCATTTAAACCTTTGAAATGTCATAAAACAACAGGGACACATCTCGTTTTTTAGGGTCTCCCTAAATGTGTGGTGATTAAGTTACTTTCATAAACACTCAGCCACCCGAGATGTCCAGCTCTGTTAGCTATCTTCATCTCACCGTCGGTGGTGTGTGACATGGCGCCATAACGTGATGTACAGTCAAGAATTAGGGCAGGCGTGGAGTCGCTTTTACAGCGCTGGCCAGGATTTACTCTCATTTGGCCTCCAAGTCGTTCTCTTGTTTTGTTTTCTGTCATCATGAGGTTCTGGTCACATCTGCATTTACAGTAAGTTCGCACAGCTGTGTCCCGAGACAATAAGGACACGAGTTCAGTTGTTTTGGGTAGTTTAAGCAAATTCGGGAACGGGAGAGTGCAAGAGCTGGATAAAACTTCCTACAAACGCTAATGAAACATTAAATAAAATCCTGATAAAAAGCCACTGCATGTCAACATTATTATTGTCTCATATGTTAGTTTTAACATCTGGTTTAGTGCTCCTTTAAGACCTTTAAAAACAGTTTCACAAGTATACAGGAATAGATATGTTAAAGTCTGAACTTTATCTGAATTAGCACCTGAGAAGTACTGCTGAACACAAAGGTGAGGGGAAGCTGAACAGTTGGACCATGGGAGGCTTCTCTGCACAAACCCGGGTGGATCTTTACAAGTAGACTCTGGGGGGCACTGAAACAGTCTCTCTGGTATTGATCTTCGATTTGGCTGAGCAGAAGGAATAGCAGAGCAGATGTCAACTGTGCTTCAATCTCCCATATTTAAACTTCAAGGCAGCCGCTCCCTCTGAAATCCCTGCTTGTTTAACGGGATCATCCTTTTTTTTCTTTCCTATTTGAAGTGAGTTTGCATGAAGTATTCATGTGTAGTTGGTGTCTTACTTGCAGTAGACGGTGGTCAGAGCACTCAGTTTGAAGAATTTGTAATGATTTGTGCCAGGAAAAGCTAAGCTGAATAAAGCTCAAAATAGGGCAGCGTAAAGAGCATATTCTTTTTATTACTTAAGGAAGAAAACGTAAACTGGTGATTTGTATAGTGGATTTTAACGTGTTTTTTTTTTTAAGTATTCTTCACCACCACTGTCTAGTGCTTCAACAGAAAGTACACTTTTACCGATTTCCAACACAGCTGTTAGAGAGCGAACGGATGCCGGCAGAAAGGCAACTGGCTCGCCTTTGAGATGCAGAAGAAGAGCCTCTGCGGCGCTGTGACAAAGGAGAAACGGCGCGACGAGAATACATATCTGAATGCTGATTGTTCTACATCATTAATGATGTAAATGATGTAGAAAAAAGTTGAGAGGCAATGCTGTTGCACTTTTCCCCAGTTTCTTGTACAACTGAACACAGCAGGTCCACCATCTTCAAATCCAATCAGGTCTCATTTTCAGCTAATCTAAGGAGAAAATCACCAACATCTAAGTGTCAAAGGCCCTCCACAGCATTGAGGCTGGATTTAGAAGCTCGGTGTTCAGCTGCACAAACGCAGTCAAACCCCCGGAAACAACATTCAGGCCTGCACTGATCATCACCAATAAAAAGGTGAACGTTTGTGTCTCACCACTTTCGACAATCAAAGATTACAAGGAAAGTTTATGGAAGCCCACCAGGGCCATTTCCATGGTAATCACAGCCAACCAGATGATACGTAGCACTACACCAAGATTAGTTAGCTTAACAAAAAGGGCTTACACAAAAATAAATCCAGCTTACACACATATACAAGTTGCCTGCTAATGTTCTAACGTACCACTATAGGTCATTGTACGGAAACGTCGCTGGAAGCCCGAGTTTCTCCTGTGTGGTTTTAATATTATGGCATTAAAGGGATGTGAACAGGGAAGAATGGCCTGAAAACAGACCACACTCTGGTTTGTACCATTGCTATTACATTTTTTTTTTTATCTTTAAACATCTGGTTGTAGGTGAAATATATGATTTTAAAATCAAGACAAAAGCAATGGGACACTAAAGATGCCCATTGAGTTTTTATTCATTACTAAGGTTTAAGCTTGGTCCCAATTTCCGCATTGTGGGCGTGTACATAGTTCATACTAGGCACCTTTATTATCCCTGAGAGTACTATACATCAGAATGACTTGCTTAAAAAGCTAGTGGTGGCAGCAACATTTCAAGTCTGGTAGTTCTGCATTTAGCCATCTGCACCAGCGATCAGATGGCAGCAACATTAAATAATTACAACAAGGTTTGGCACCAGCCAAGACGGGGCCGAGCCTTCCTTAAAGTTCTGAGTGCAACTTTGTGCAGTTTGTTAAGATTATGTAAGTTCACGCCTGCAATCTTTCCACACACCCTCTCAAAGCCCTTGAGTCTATTCTTGTTATATACAAGTCAACACATAAAAAGTAAGAACAGATAAAAAAAGAAAAAGAAAAACACAAGAGAAAGACGTTCTCATAAAAGTGCTGTCAACATTACACCCAAGAATAAAGGCTTTCGCCGTCACTGAATCCTGATGCTACAGGGCTATGATGAAGGTCCGCCACACGAGGTGAGGACAAGAATAACAGAGTTATCCACTAATATAAAGGGGGGGACCAGTGGAGGAGAGATAGGCAACAGATAAAACGCCATGAAATCATGAAAACACCATCTCAGTTTAAAAGTCCATCAGCCAGAAGACTAAAGTATTTAGTCTATAGACTTTAGTCTAAATATGAGGTTGGATATAATTAAAAGCAGATTAAAAGAAAGAAAAATAACTTTAAATCTAGTTAAAACTATGTTTAAAAGGATGCATGTTGCATCAATCATACTCCTGCCACCTTATTTATGAGAGCATCCTTTACAATCTTCTCTCTACGGTCATTAAAAGTCTTAATAGCCTCGGTTTGGGAGCACAGGGACGATACTGGATTCGTTCCAAAGGCTGGGGACCTGGTGAAGCTCTCGGGGCCGTGTAAAACGAATACATCTGCCAGCAGGACAGCACAGATATGGATGTGAGGTTGGCTTTTGTCATAGTGCCCACATGAGGTCTGATGGGAGTATCATTGTCCATACATGTCCAGTAGATTAGCATGTACAAATAAGGGCTTATTCTGAGCCAAAGAGACTGGTACTCTCTCCACACAGAGCCTCACGGACTTCCTCGGAGGAAAGCTACCGTCTCAGCACTTACAGGGCAAAGTACCAGGAGGGGTGTTGTTACTATTGAAGTAACAATGACAACTCCAATCTTACCAAAGAAATTATGAACGCTTGTTTTCTCTTCTTGTCAGATCCCTGACTGCCTCAGTCCAACATCCCTGAAAATATCTGAGTACATTCTACATATCTAGATACTCAATTGGCCACACAAGATGCTAACCAACATCGTTAGCCCACAAATAGTTTCCTCATGAAAACAAATCTTAGACAAGTACTGCCTCACAACAATAAACAATTCACCAAAACTCTTGTTTCATACAAAATCTGGGTTTGTTCGTCCATTTTGAGGGTTTACCCTCATTGACACTCAGTGCAGTAAAAGTAATTAAAGTGGGCTCCGAGGTAAAGGTCTGCTCAGTTTGAAGTTTAAAACGATAAGACACAATAAAAACAGACAGATGGGTCTGAGCCTGAGGCCGACCAGAGGTCTGAGCATCGCTGTACCAAGAAATGTGAGACACCTCAGGGGAGAGTAGAGGCAGAGGTAAATATTTGCCGTTATGCTCCAGATAAGGATAACAGGAGTAGAGTAGCAGTCATTTTCATAAAAGATTCCTGACAGCATCTGTTTATGGTGCTGGTACATGATTCCATTTCTCTGTGGGTGACAGCGTGCTCTACAAAATAAAATCTGCCAGTGGAATTAGTTTTTAACATTAAATTTAAACAGTTACTAAAACCAGAAAAATATGCATTAATTCTACTCTTGTTCCTCATGTTAAGGATGGGCAAAAATATCAATATGGCAATATATCGCGATACTTTGCAGGCCGATTCGATATTATAATTATATATAATTTAATATCGATTTTTTTTATTTATTTTTATTTTTGTTTCAGACGGGTTGTAAATTCAGTAACACTTTATTGTATACATGGGGTTAAATAATATTGTTAATTTTAATTTCATATCATGTAAATAATATAAAACACATAAGCAAATATGTTGTAACTTTAGCTTGTATAGTTACAGTAAAACAGCATGGATCATTTGAACTACATTGTTTTGACTCAGTTTGTCCCATGAATTATCACCATAATTTGATGTACGTGCAACTCAGATTTTAAGATGCTTAATGCCTTTTATATATATCGCAAAATTTGGATATCGCAATATTGTATCGTGAGTGAAGTATTGTGATGTGTATCGTATCGTGAGGTCCTTGGCAGTACCGCCCCTACCTCATCTTGCTTCTAGTTTTGTCTTTGCTATAGTTTTGAGGAGTAGATGCAGATTTCAGAATATTCTATAATAATTTGACTGAAGGTTGATATGTGCTGGAAAATCATGGTGGAGCAAAGAGACCTGAGGTCAAAATCATCACACATGTTAAGATTTTAAAGTCAGTTTCTTTATAGACCAGAACCTTCAGGTATCAGGCACCTATGGGGCTAAAACAGTCTCATAATTCACAAATGCATACGCCGATCCACAAATGCACAGACCGATTCACAAATGCACAGACCACTTCACAAATGCACAGGACAAAATTCAAAAATGCACACGCCGATTCACAAATGCAAACGCAGATCCGTAAATGCACAGGACAAGATTCACAAATGCACAGACTGATTCACAAATGCACAGGACAATTCACACATGAATTGGACAAGATACACAAATGTATTTTTGATGCACACACAAATATAACCTGATTTACAAACTTTTTTTGTCTTTGAGCTGCGCTGGATTTGCGTGCATTTGCGGATCGGCGTGTGCATTTGTGAATCGGTCTGTGCATTTGTGAATTTTGTTCTGTGCATTTGTGGTCGGCGTGTGCATTTGTGAATTATGAGACTGTTCTAGCTCCATAGGCACCCAACTCTTTTGATCAGGTCTCAAAAGTAATGTGGGCTCTGTAATATTGGCTTAAATAAGCTTCATCATCTCTGCCCGCCTCGGTCTTTCAAAAGAAGAGACTTCAAAGAACACAGGAGAAGAGAAAATAGCGAGGCTTTCACAAGCTTTACCGCAATTTTCTGCTTTCCACATTGTGATCACAGTGTCTTAAAACACAGCTCTCAATTATCTCTCTTAATATTCAATGTCAAGTTATTACATGGTCATTTTCAGATCTTAACACCATCCCTCTGAAATGTTCAGTTGTTCAATCTGAGCATTTCATTCAGGATCTTCTCCTGCTCAACATTTTCTCTTTCAATTATACGTCCCAAGGAGCAGACATAGCTATTTATGACACTGCAAAAGCAGCGGCTGTAGTATACAGTACATTTGTCCTCAAGTGTTAAAAAAAACTATAGGACCTATTAAAAGAACAGAACAAGCTCTCAGTGATGTCACTCACCATTTTAGATTTAAGCGCCAACGTTCCAAAGGGGATGAATTTTTTTTTTTGGACCACGACAGGTTCAAAATTGTACAGAACGATACATCTATGAGTGATTAGGAGCCTGAACTTTTGGAAAGTTAAGCCAATGAATAGCTGTCTTCACTTTTGCTGTTTAGCTGTTTATTGAGGTCTGAAATGTGAATAAAGCCCCCCTCCGCCCCCCCGGGATCTGCTGTGTCCTCGGCACATCCAGGAGTAGCTGGTCAGCTGACCTGAGAGTTTGGGAAAAGGGAGTGCAAGTGCAGCGGTCCAGAGAGGTAGGGCAGGCGAGACCATTTAAAGATTCAAAAAGCACTGAAAGATTTTGAACAGTTTCTCTGAAATGGACGGGCAGCCAGTGCAGTGAGGATCAGACAGGAGTAATGTGCTCTGTCCTCTGCGTTTTAGTTAAAAAGGCCTGTGGCAGCATTTCACACCGGCTGAGGAAGAGACTGAGAGGGCTGCCTAAAATTGTAATGAATTGAAACTGAATTCTGGACCAAATGCTTTAATCTTCACCAATTGTCCCAGTTTGAAGAAGCCAGATTTTTCCACTGCACTGATTTGACTGTCTAGACCAAAATCCTTGTCAATTTTAAAATGGACAATAGGCTTTCAGTACTGTGCAAAGGGACCTACCTCCACAGGAGAAAAGAAAAAAAAAATCACCTGATCTGATCTTTTCATTAAAATTGAAAAGAGCCGAACCATCAAAGTTTTTAGCTCCCAAGACATTCAGTTAATGCTTGTATGGAGTAGGCATTCCTGCTTTTAAGGGACGCATAAACCTTAACGTAATTTGTGCAATAATGGATGGGATTTTTGTTCAAAGAAGGAAACAGAGGCAAAACAAATACAACGGGTCCGAAGGAGCTTCTGTCTGTGGTGTCAGGGATCCGAGGAGGATCCTTTCAAAACCATTCTCGGACCCAAGGAACACCAACCACAAATTAAAGGTTAAAAAGAAAGTTTAATGGAGCCCCGGATAGCTCAGTGGGTTGAGCAGGCACACCATATGCAGAGGCTATCGCCCTCATGCAGGTGGCAGGTTCAAATCCCGGCCTGTCGCTCTTTACGGCGCGTCTTCCCGCCTCTCATGCTCTCCGTTTCCTGTCTAGCCACTTTCAGAATAATAGTCCACTAAAGCCACATAATCAAAAAAAAAAGTTTATTAATAAAAATGAAAAGAGAGAAGACCCTGGCAAGGCTGCTAGGATGGCAACAAGCTCAGGCTTAACCCTGGATGCAACAAGAGGCTCCCTAACTAATCTTAGATGAAAGATCACTGCATTCCAGTTGTCACCTCAAATATGTGACGTTGGTTCAATCACAGCACATGTAAACAAACCAAAAAGGTAAGACAGGCATCCGTACTACCAGAGATTTCCCACTTTTGCTTCGGCAACAGTTTACAGATTCTAGCTGTTAACACCGCGGATCATACTATTTGTTTGGGTGTTTGAAGTGAAGGACAACTCAAAAACCTTGACATTACACAGCCCCTGACCCTTTGACCCGATGGAAAAGATTATTTTTTGACTCATTATATGTCAACCTTTACATATTAAAAGAAAAAACAAAACAACAATTTACAACTATACAACAATTTGATCTGGAAGTTTTGACATCTCTCTGTTGTGGGATACAAGTGCAGGCAAACTCTAAAACAAATTTGATTTAAATAAAGCAAGAATAGTTAAATATATCGGAAATACGAGTGGTGCTGCGGCTGGAGAATAACTCGACTTGAAAAAAAGCACACATCTCATTTTGGCTCCAAACCACATCCACTCCTTTCATCCCGCAGCCCTAACTGTCAATAACATTTCAACATTTATAACACCCTCTCTTTGCCCGGCTGCCTGCCTGCCAACACCACGAGCTCCTGCCTTTCAGAAGCAAGAGAGAACCTCAGCGCCTGAATTTTACTGAAGGAAAAGAGGCTAGGCAGATTGGGTCCACGCTGAGATGAAGAGCGGAGGCTAATGATTCCTGCTGCTGCATGTGAGCAGCAAATGTTTTCAACATGAGGCCCGGCTCTCTCTCCCTCTCTTTCCCTCTCTCTCTCTCTCTCGCAGGGGACGGGACCGTTAATATGTTTGATATGCAATATGAAGAGAACGGGTCATTTCCGTCACAGCCTCTTAGTTCTGCTTAAGATTCTGCCCATAACGGTCTCATGCACTGTAACTGTTCAGTAGAGGAGGCTGTGGCTGTGCACCGGTGGACTTTTAGGATTTGATGCAGTGCAATAAATATTTAAGAAGCAACACAGGATCAGTTTCAAAGATGCATTTAGATATTAAAGTTGATAAAAAATGTACAAAGGGCCCACATGTTTCTCCTCAGTTCAGATTCTGTTGCAGTCTGCTGGAAGTGGCTGTTAGAATATGGATTACTATTGTTATGGATTACTAAGAAGATTAGCGGCTTGATAACTGGCGTCTGAGTTGTGTACTCGGAGTTTAAACTTATTTCAGTCAGAGCTGTAAGATTTCTCTTTGAAGTTTGACATGAATTTGCAGATTAAGTCCTGATGTATTATTATGAGATGCACACAGCTAAAAGGTTCAGCATCAAATCCAAGGCTAAATTGATCAAATCTGATGTAATATTTCGAATGTGTAATTAAAGCAATTTTTTACAGTTTTGGCTGATTTATTTTCAGCAGACAATCACATAAAACAAGACTGTTGAAGGTCACTTATTATGAAAAAGAAAATCAATGTTCTTTTTTTTTATAGCTTTCACAGCATTCATTTGGGTATTTGAATTAAAAAACTTTGACATAACACCAGCCTGTCACTTTGACTGACCTGTTCAAATTTGGAGGAATCTGTGACATCATTGACCAAGATCAAAGTATAATTATCCCGCCTCCCCATCTTTATCTACATACAGTTTCACATTATCAAACTGATGTTGCTTCCCCTGTGGGTAGATGGGTAGCACGAAGATTTACGACCCGTTTCAAAAGAGGCAGGCCCACAGAAAGGGGGTGTGGACTGAGATCCTGAAACCTCCCACTTTAACTTTCCATTTGAACTTGGAAGTCGGAATTTCTGAGTTGCAAGTGAGAGCTGTCAACTGGAATGCCGCTTGACGTTGAAATTCAAACTCAGCCAAACCTAGTTTAAAACCGTTTTTTTTTTTTAATTCACATTAAAACATGCATGCCCATAGTATAGTTCACTTTTATAAGTGATGTGTTGCAGTGCTACTTGTATGTGCTAAATCTTAGCGCTGTTAAGAGTTTCTATTTATCTATCTATCACTTTTATAAGTGATGTGTTGCAGTGCTACTTGTATGTGCTAAATCTTAGCGCTGTTAAGAGTTTCTATTTATCTATCTATCACTTTTATAAGTGATGTGTTGCAGTGCTACTTGTATGTGCTAAATCTTAGCGCTGTTAAGAGTTTCTATTGCTAAAGATGGAGAATGGCAGTGATGGTCAATGTTGGCCTTTATCAGATGTTTGGAAAGGTTCATTTTCAAACTTTGCAACTCAGGTTAGACATCATTCACGGCTTGAATTATGAACTGTAACTACGTCAGAGATTATTTCTGAGCTTGATTTAGCTCACGTGTGTTTAAAAGTTTAAGGGTCTTTCCCATGGCACCAACTAGTTGGTTTCAGCAGTGTTAGCACTGTTAGTCCTGGCATTGGGCCATTGCAGCTATAAAGACCTGTACTTCCTCACACGGACACTAGGGGCACATGTCTGGGTCTCAGAGGAACTGACAGGTGAGAATGTGGGAATGAGGACTTCCTAAAAGGTAAATGGTACATCCCTCTACATAAAAAGGAGGCAGAAAAAAGGGAGGTAACTTGTTCTGTGTCTCTGTTATTTTGACCAAATCCTGTTTTATACATTTCAATCGACTCGACTCCTTTCAGATAGAAACAGTAAGATGCCAAATTTGTCTCAGTCACTTCATATTTCCAGCTGATGTTTGTGGATGCAGATTGAAAATGAATTTTCCTCCCCTGGGAAACTGTTGAGGCTGAGGCTGAAGTTTTGATGGTGGCTCTTGCAGACACCCCCCCTGCAGGAGTCATAAACAACTGACCAGGCTGTAAAATCCGCTTCAGACTGAAAAGACAAACTTCTGACTTCCAGCCAGAACTTTCTCATGTCTGTCAGAACCCGATGCGCAGTGTGGGGGGGGCTCTGTCTTTCAGAAAAACGACCGAAATCGAATCAAACTGGGGGTGCATGAGTGTGCAACTCCCGAAACACCCAGCAACCTGCTCAACATGGTTGGGTGAAAGGAGAGGCAGAATACTCACCATGAACCCCCCCGGGGACGGCGAGGACCCAAGCCAGGGCGCTGATGATGAGTGGCCCCCATCCCCTCATGGTCGGAACCACAGCGGACGGGAAATAAAGATCCAATAAGGAAAAGAAGCAGCGATGTGGGTTGGCGTCTCTAGCTGAAATGAAAGCGGTCCTCTCCGTGCATCATTGGTCTTTGTGAGATGTGGGATCCCGGGGTCTGTGCGCTGCGCGCAGGGACGCGGCGCGCAGGACGCGCAGGACGCGCAGGGACGCGCCGGCGCGGCTCCGGACTGCGCTCCGGCCGGGGAACCTGGAATGCGGCGCAGGCAGCGCCGAAACCTGGAGCAGTCTGCGCCTCCGGATCTCCGCCTGCTGGCTCCTCTGCCGTGCACCAAAACTCTGTCTTTAAAACTCAGCACCTGAACAGGCAACAAGAGCTGCTGGGCAACCACAAGCGCACAAGCACAGCGGCAGCAGCGCGGCCGGGACGCACGAGGTGGACGGGCTGTGGGACTTTCTCCGAGCGCCCCCACTTACACCCTCCTCTTCTTGTTTTTTCTTGTTGGCCCTCTCTCCAGGAGGACGTCCCACCTCTCCCCTGTGCTGGCCCCCCTCCCCTACCTCCACCAGCCACCCTCCCTCCCACCCACACCAGATATAATCTCGCTGGCCGGGGACTCCGCCGCTGCGGGATTAAATCACGAGGGACGGGATTAAACCTGAATTATGGTTCTGCGTTAAATCCAAAATTGGTGTAACGCGGAACCATAAATCAACCTTTACTCTCGTGCAGTAGAGTCGTCGGAGGAATTCGTCGTTTTAATCCCATTTGCAGCTGGGAATTCTCAGGTTGCGAATATAATCAAATACTTCCTCTCCCTGCACCGTCCCAGTTGTGTGGTGCTGACTTCAGACACACTTTATCATGTTTAAACACAATTTTATAACCCACGGAGTCGTTATTATACTCAGTAGCTACTCGAGTTGTAAAAAAAAAATCAGGGGGGATGGCGGATTTTATCATATGGGGACAGATAATTTGTGCTGATTACAAATAATATAATATATTACAAATAATAGCACTGACCAAAACACCTACAAAAATACTGCAGGAATGACATAGCAGCAGTTAAATGCAGCCTTCTGTAAGCTTTAAATATCCACTGGGCTTACATCAAATACATCAAAAAAACACAAAAATAAAAAACAGTTTTCTGAACTTATCAATATGATTCTGTCCTTCACAGGATAAGTAAAATGGATCACTGAAAAAACTCAAAATCTTAACAAGAATATTTGTCTTATTTCTAGTTAAAATGTCTCATTTTAGTAAAAAAATCTCATTACACTTTAAACAAGACTCATCACTGGAAAAAACAACAATTTTCACCTGTTTAGAGTAGATTTTCACTTAAAATAAGTACAAAAATTTGCCAGTGGAACAAGATTTTTTGCTTGTAATGAGAAGATAAATCTTGTCCCACTGGCAGATTTTTCTACCTATTTCAAGTGAAAATTTACTTGAAACAGGTAAAAATTGTCAAATAAGTTATTTTTATGGTGTTATTTTTCTGGTGATGACTCTAAATGTTGAAATAGCAGTAAAACCACATTCATTGATGAAATGACATAAGGGATGGAAAGGAGGGATGGCAGTTTTACAGGGGGGATGATTTGGACTGTTTTTTATTTCAGGGGGGATGCCATCCCCCCTCATCCCCCCTCAACTCGAGTACTGATTATACCCCTGTTTTACTTATAGAGACCTTTAGTGTGTCTCCCCTCGATATAGGTACACTGTTTGTGTTTATGAGACTTTAATATCGCTTTATAGTGTTTTTATCCTCTGATGGGAGTTTAAACTGCCTTTGTCTCATATAACAGGATTAATCCTCAATGGATGGCCCTCTTATACTCTTATATAGTCTATCTAAATGCCAAGTGGGTTTCCAGTTGGGCAAAAGTCAGCACCTTTACCATAAAGTACCCCCATGACTCAACAGCTCTTAGATCCACCTTTAGCAATAACTTTAAACTGAAATGGATCTGGCTCCATCAGTCTCACATTATTGGGCTCATTCATCTTTTCAGCTCAGAGGTTTTTGGGTATTTTCTTATAAATAGTTTTTCTTAAAGTCCTGCCATGCCATTTAAATTAGGCTAAGTCATTAACTTTGACTGCACCATTCCAGAAGCGTAGTTTTTAAATTATTTCTCATCCGTTCTAGGGCTGTGAGGTTTGCTAGACTGCTTTAAATCATCATCATCATCCTGGTGCATGACCCAATTTGACCAAGCTTTAGCTCTGACAGATGGCTCCACATTTGCCTCCCCAGTACTCTGGCATACAGGGGAGCTCATGGTCCACTCGCAAGGTGCCCGGGTCCTGTTTGCAGCACAACAACCACAAACCATCACACTTACTGATAACTGAGAGCCGGTTTGAAGGACTCACAAAACTGTTAAAGCTTGGTACCTTCCAAAGTACGCCTCTTCACATCAGCCATGTTAAGTAAAAGAAAGGCAAGTCTTTATTTTGTGATTATAGGGACAAACCGGAATAGGTGAGAATGTTTAGTGGACTACCTAGGCACATCTCACACCAGGAATGAACAGCTGCCTTGCATTTTGCTATTTCTATTTTTGAAGAAACAGTTGCTCTGTCAAAGTATATGAAGTATTAAAGAGATAAGATGACAGAAGGTGCTACAGCACCGTGTAGTATGAAGAAAAATGTGGTTTTTGTACATTAACCATGTTTCAGTAGAAGCCCACAATAAAACTATCAATATGTAAATAAGATTAGAATGGGCTTTTTAAAATATTGTTATTATATATTTAGATTAGATAGATCTTTATTCATTTCATATTATATTTGTAAATAACAGGGCCGGTCGTAGGATTTTGGTGGCCCTAAGCAAGATTTTGTTTGTAGCCTCAAAAACACTCCAAGCACCAAATCACACACAACTTAAAGACACAGACACAAATAATAGAGATGGACAAATATCCTACTATCAGGAAATGCAATGCATAAAAAAACGATATGATTTCAAAAAGAAAGCATTTTGTGAAATATGTTGGGCCCCTTTTGATCATGTCCCCCCCAAACAGTTATGGCCCCAAACAAACCCAGGAGCTGGCCCTGGATAATAGGTATGTGTCATCAGAGTGATGACATATTCTTGTATCATGTTGTGGATGTGTTACACTACAAAGGGCATCGTGGTTGTTTAGTAACATTTTCTCAGTGACCTGTTGTGTCATTGTATTGAACCTGGACTTTAAAATGACTGGGAGTTCACTTATCTCTCATCTGTAGTAACTGAGCTTATGTCTCCATAAAAATCTTATAAGCTTTGTGATGTTTAATAAGCATGAGTGCAGCACTGAGATTCCTCAGTGTCACATAGCAGAAACATGATCTCCACTCAAGGCTTTTGTCCTCTGCCAAAAACAGGGATCAGAATCAGTTTTGCCTTTGACCGAGCTTTCTTTGTGCTTCTGTCTGAGCCTTGCAACTATTTATAAGTAACAGCGGTGCAGTAGAAAAAAAATATGAGCAGGGAACCAGATTCTGTAATTATTTTTGATGTCTCATCATGCTGAGCTTTCACTCACTTTATTCACACAGGAGGTCAGGCTTACTGTGGAAGTTTAATATCACTGGGTATGAAAATATTCAATAATACACTTAAAAGGATTCGACACCAGCTCGTAGGGAGATTTTTATAGTTATTTATGGATGATGCAAGACTCGCGCTCAGGCTGAAAAATACTTTTTCTGCATTGAGCATTTTAATCAGTGTCAATGATGGGAGCGATGAATTTGATGAATTTGATTCTGTGTTCTTCTAGATGCTGAAAAGAAACATAGTGGATAAGATGGAGGCAGGAAAGGATACAGCTTTAAAGGTTTGTGTTAAACTTATGAAATACATGTACACTTCAGTCTACTATCAACATTTTATACACTTGTATATTCTATTGTGATACGGGACTTAACATTTTACGGTCAAAGCCATGCAGTCACTGCCAATTTTCTTTGAGCTTTGCCAAAGGATCCCCCCACCCTCTAACAATTAACTGCTGCAGTTGTTTCTTAATCCATTCAGTTCAATCAAATAAAAAGTTAGGCCCAAGCATGTCACGTCTTCTTTCATTCCAAAGCTGAATCCAACTGCCGAACTGTTCAGATAATGTTCACTGTTGAATGTTTACAGGACGAATAAAAGTTCAGTAAATCTTCCCGCCTGAAGGAGCTGAAAGGAGCAGATTTGTATTTATTTTGGTAGGAAGGAAACATGTTGAGTAGATTCACTGTCACCCAGGTCGAAAGTGAAGAGGCAACTGGACATCTTTTTTTTGTTCTTAAATAACTTTCACCTCTCATTAATATAAATTCATAAATTGTGAATAAATCTGAACCGAAGAAGTATTTTTAGCTTATAACAGAAACCCTTCAGCTAGGTCTTGTCTAAAAAAAAAAATTTTTTTTTGTTAGTTTTTTTCCTACAAGACATTCTGGAGAAGAAACGTCTTTCCAAATATGATGTGTTATGATGTGTTTCTGTTTTATCTCATCTTTAGAAAATGGTCAAATTTGTCAGGTATACTCAAGTAAAATGAGTTCACAATCTATTCTTGAGTGAGAAACCAATTCAAGGTGCGTTCATCGGTTATACTGTTCCCTCTGCTTTCATTGCCTCTTTCTGTAGTGTCTTTTCTCCTTCCTTCCAAATCCCATTAAAACGAGCTGCTGCAGCAGCAGCCTGATTTCCCCACAGCGACCAATAAAAGTTACAAGTAATCTCGGCAACCTGAAGCAGATCAGAGGAGGGACGTTCCAGGTTAATTCAAGGTTGTGTTCATTCGTTGCTTTGTGGTTTGAGAGGACAGCGTGACTGGCAGGTGTCACAGATACAGACTATAAAGAGCTCATATTAACATCTCAAGTTGTCACTGAGCAAAAAAGCAAAAGGAATATTAACATTTTTCTTGGAGGTATCGTCAAAAAGGCATCAGATTAATTGCAAAGAAATCATAAAAAATGAACACAAACCCTTAACAGTGATTTAAACGCCAGCAGGAGCCAGTGCTGTAATAGAGTGTAACATACAGCAGTTTATAAATAATAAAGCAACACACATCTGCTATACAAATCTGTAAACATGCTGTCTTCACCAGAATTAGTTATTCTTTTTAAGATGATGGGGAACCCATGTGGTTTTACGCATGTCATAATAGACTATTTAAGACTTTAAAGATAAACTATTTAAAATACTTTAAAATATATACAACTATTTCCTCAGCTCAGCTCTGCAGGGGGGGCGGGGCAGCCGCAGCACACACTGTGGGAGCACTGCCTCCTAGTGTCCGACTGCGGTATTACACCCACACGTCCAGGCGGACCACTTCAGTCCGCATTAACAGAGGTAACGGGGCTCGAGGCAAAGTTTCTGGTTGTTCGGCTGATTCTCATTATACACCACAATTTCATTATTTACTAAGACACTCAGTAACCAATTGGAACTTTACAGCTGAATAATTACTCGTGGATTTTCATTATTCTTTTCATACATGTTGAATTGTTTGGCAGGGAAAAATGCACTTGTTCTACTGTACATTCAACTTTCTCACGTTTGAAGACATAAAACTTTTTTTTTCTTTTGATCAACTGCCCTACAACTAAAGCTGATATATTGATATATTGTACAAATCACATAGCTAATAACATTGAGACATTCCTCAGGATGTTCTGACATTTAAAAAAAAGATTTATCTCTCATAAGAAAGCATTTGGTGCATGCATGATTGATGGGCTACACACACACACATATATATATATATATATATATATATATATATATATATATATATATATATATATATACATATATATATATATATATATATATATATATACAAATAAAAGGAGGAAATTTGATTAAACATACCCCCTCTCTTTAAGTTTGACCCCCAGCTACTGCATGTGTTAAGAATCCTCAAATAAGACATTAAACCTTTTCTCGAAGCTCATTCTGGTGTCATTTGAGAACAGCGTTGTTAAACCCAGGTCCTCATGGGCCGCTGCTCCTCTCCTCCTAAAAGTTTCACTGCTCCATCACATGTGATTCAAGCGAATGGGTGGTTAAGACTCCTGTGGATCTTGACGAGCTGATGATCCACTAGATTTGACTCACTCACCCAGGAAAGGAGGTGTTGGTTCAGCGGTTAGCATTGCTGCACAAAAGCATGAATGTCCTCAATTCAAACCCCTGCCAGGTTCTCTCTGGGAGGAGTTTGCCTTCTCTTCCTTCTTCCACCGTCCAAAAACAAGCATGACTGGTGATTCTAAACTGGATGTGATTCTGTGTCTCTAATGGACTGAAGACCCGTGCAGGGTTGAGCCTACCCCACGCTCAATGAGTGCCTGGATAAACCGCGGCCCTGAAGTGGGTGTAGAAGATGGATGGATGGAAAAGGAAAGTGACAAACACACTTCTGTGACAAAACTTGAACTCTTGCCTACAATTCTGTTCCACGACAATAAAAATAAGAGGCTCCACTTTATCTGAACTTTGTGTCCCGTTGTTCACTGGAGGGTCTGATGAGGAGACAAACATATTTACACATACCTGTATGTGGAGTCTGGCCTCTTCTGTTTTTTTTTTTTTTTTTTAAATAAAAGACCATTGAAATCACATTGGGGGAGTGTATATACATCTGACAGGAATTGGGCTAATCTAATCACAAATTGAAGAGGAAAAGTACTTTAACCATGTTAATGTGACACCAAACCTCCTCTGAATGAATGGAAACTATTTTACCTGAATGTATTAGTGTATTACACTTCTACAAAGCTGTACGGCATTAACAGTGATTCAAAGGGTGACCATGACTCATTTGGGTTAAAAATTAATCAAATTCAGTTCAGTCACGGCCACTTCCATCTCCTGGGATTTATTTTTAAAAGAACAGACAGTCAGTCGGAACAAATTTACTTTATTCATTACCCTCCTTATTTACAGTCTGTGAAACATCTCATTGGTCGTTGGTCTCAGTTGCCTTCGGCAGAACATCTTCAGCGCTGAACCAGATGGCCTCGCTGGTTTGACTGGTCATGATCGCCCGCTCGATGAAAGGTCCTGACAGGAGGAAGAACCGAATGATCAGATCCTTTTAATGTCAAACAAAAGCAAGATGTGCAGTAAAAACAAACCCGAGTTCCACCCAACTGTAAAAAGCACTTTTCGATGCGAGACTGAAGGCTAATTTGCGTTTCTGAGCTTCAAAAAGAGAATAAGAGACAGATCCAGTTTATCACTGTGCACAGATCAGAGCCTGCACATTTGAGCAGTTAGGATCACTCAATTATTCTGGCTTTCATTTCCAAATATCGACAGATATGATAACAGCGCACATTATAAAATATTAAAACTGCAATGATCAGGTCTTGTCATCCATTCATGAATGTTGATATCGTTCTTTCACTACGAGACGTCTTCATGCACTGGATTTGACAGAGACTCTCACGGCTGCAGATATTGAAATGCAGTGAAGAGATAAAGAAAACCAGCTTTAAGCCATCTGAGAAACGTCAATGGGAGAGAAAAACATTTTTCAGAAAAGACATCCATTGGTCCCAAAGTAGTTTAGATTTTCATCCAAATACATGAATCATTTACATACCAAAAACAACAGTAGGAACCGGCTCTCTTTGACATGATGAAAAAGTCAGAGTTATTGCCTTTGCAACACTCCTCCTAAAGTCTTGAATCTGCTGTTCTGCCATAAAATCCCGGACAATGAAATCCTAGAAATCCCTCAGGCATGACCAGCTGCATGCAAAAAGAGCCTGAAGATGCCTACAACCCTTTAGAGGCCTAAATGACGGCTGGAGTAGTTACAGAAATACAGACATTAACCTGCCAAAATTAAACAGACCCTGGACATCTATCAGCTTTATTCCCAGAAAGAGCTATTGTGGAGAGTAGAAAATTAATTTTTGTTGCCTATTAATTAGGCCGGTTAACAGAAATGCAGTAATTTCACAGTTTAGTTTTAGCCACGTTTTGTGCCATGCGAATGAAAGAGTGAAAGACTGCTCATCAAACAGGAAATTCACACACATTTTGGTCAAAAGGATCTCATCTCAACTCCCTCTGCTTTGAAATCGGTCCTCCTCAACATGTGTATACACACTGTAAGAACGATGTATGAAATGCACAGTCATCATAAAGTTTAAATTAAAAAAAACAAAAAGGAGGTTGATGCGAATAGTGCTTGACATCAGTTTCACAGATTTCTTTCACTCTCTTCTGCTCCGGAGTTTATTTGAGGACATTTTTTTTACCATAAATTTACTTTTAAAATATTCATAAATAGTGATATTAGCTCATGTGTCCTCCTGTCTACTTCTGCCTTCAGTCATCTGCATGTTGAGCTCTTGTCATTAATAATTCCCATCATACCCTAGGATTTTTTGCCTCTGCTCACCCCGACGTTGCACTTCCATGCTGTTATCTTCATTTTAAACATTTAGCTGTGACACCTTCTCTTGCTTTTACCCACGCAGCAGCCATTATCATCTCTCCAAATGACTCTTAAAGGATATTAATCTAAATGCAGAAGTGAAATCAAGCGAGGTTATCCAGATATTCTCATCTCAGATGCTTATTTCTGTCTGAAGAGGTATTTAAATTCTGCACGGAGGCCTCGTGCACCTCTTTAACTGCTGTGTAATGTTTGCTGTCACAAACTTTGAGACGGCTCCCTGCCGACAAGAGTAGGGAAATACCCCGACCGGCTGCCCGGGGGTGAAAGTTACGGAGCTGAACCGGGTCACCGAGTGAGACGTTTCACACAAAGGTGTGATGGTTTACACGGCGAAGCTGGTTTGGTCTGCTGCTGGCTGGCTTTGAAACTCTTAAATGACCCCAACAAGGACTGATTCCATTTCTTTGCTCACTTTTTCTGCTTTTTGATTCATTTGTTGGGTAATATCTCAAAAACTTTCACAACAACGCCAGAAAAAAAGCAATTTTCTTGTTGGAATGACTTCAGAACGTTCAATTAAAAATAAAAAACATTTAAAATCACATAACCCACACAACTGATGGGAGTGATAGCTCATACCGTCAGAAGAGACCTCAGATCTTTAGTAAAGAGGGAGCATGTGGCAGGTTTTGTTTTCTTTGTGGAGGGAGGTCCATTTTTAGCCGTGCTGGAGCTTTTAGGAATGCTGATGTCAGTCTGACAGCTGGTTGGTACCATTTGGTCCCGACTGAAATATCCGAAGAATTTCTGGATGGACTGCCATGAAAACGATGTTCACGTTCTTCCCCAGAGGACAAGCTAAAATAAATCCTGTGTACACGTTAAACATTTATTGAAGTAGCTATTTTATCCGTGGTTCCCTGAGGATCCGCGTGAAAAATCGGAAGTGTAGGAAGTGTTTCCCTCTGGGGAAAATTAAACTGTTGAAGAATTACTTACTGAGGAGAAAAAGCACTGGCGAATATAGCCAACGAGCTTGTGGCGCTGATGGTGACACAGCGGTGGTATCGGGAATGAGCTATTGTGTTTCACTGAGGCATGGCTGCAGGGTCATCTTCTGGATTCCTGCAGGATTTCTATAAGACTTCAGACTACATGTGCAGCCTGAGACTGCAGACGGAGCAATGAAGAACTGCAGTGCTCGTCAGTCCTGGAGATGTCACCATGAAGCAACATCTCTGCACCACAGTTATACGGCTCCTTTCATTTCCGTCCACATTCTCCATTTCACCCGTTCACCTGTGCTACCTGCCGACTCTGCAAGTGATGTCCTCAGCACAGTTGTTGCCAGGATACTAAAACAACATCCCAACATTTGTGCAAAATCTCTGGTGGTTTCAGCCTCAAATTTATCTCTGCAACACACATTAAATTCACTTCGTTCCAGTTCAATAACTAAACTCCAGGCTGTGATTTCCAGGCAAATATAATGCAGCTTTAATGCTCACAGATTCATTTAGCCGTTTGATTTGATCGATTTCAATTTTCACTGAGGTCTGATGTTGACCCGTTCAGTCCAACCTCCCACTTGCTTGTTACTGTCCACTGACGATCATTGTGTAACTGAATTGCGGGTCACTTGCGCAACACTGAAGCACTTCTTCCCTCAGAAGTTCAGGAAAGGTCAAGATTTCACTTGTCGAGACAAGCGACGAGCAACGAAACTGCCGCTTTTACACAACTAGAGCCAGCCAGTGAAGTCGTACATGGGGGTGGGACTATATTAAAGTGCATGGCTTATTTTTATTACAAGCTGAAGGAAATTATATTGGGCGTTTATTTCTAAGATGAAGGTGTGTCAGAAAAAACCTCCACTGAGTAAAACTGATCTAAATTTCTACAAAACAGCCGTAATTTACTGAATATTTTATTATAGTTTCCTATGTATCCAATCAGGAGTAAACGGACTACCGGTGTGTTCAATTTTTTTTTTTCTGGGGGAGGGGGTGTGGCTTCATTTGGCAGTGAGAAAGAAGCATTTGATGATTCCACCTAGATGAAATAAAAAACATTTTTTTTAAAGTTGATCAAGTGCCCGGAGGAAATCCCAGAGAACACCTGGCGGATATGTTGCCTAACGTCTCCCTGCTGTCAGCATCAGTCTGGCAGCAGAGCTGTAAAATGATCCGTGGAGGGGAATAAAAACCCAGCCTGCAGAAGAAAGCCGGCGGGATTTGAAAGGCTTTCCCCCTCTAACATCCATTCTAGTGAATAAAAATCAATCAGCAATGTGTTATTATATCCCAACGACCTGTCAAAACAGTTACAGCGTGTGGGCTGCAGTTAAGGAGGAGTGATTTAGTACCATCTCCAGGAACTGTGGCAACCGTTGTGGAGAACATACCCATGTTGGCTGGTCGGTATGAGCAAACATCAGTCAAGATTGTCCGCAGGTTGGCACAGATGTGTTCGCTGGGCATGTCGAGCTACACCGAAGAGAAAATAGCATGAGTGAGAGCACAATATGGATCCTATACTTTTATTTATTTATGTCCCTGCAGCTCAAGTGCTCAACATTTCCTGTTCTTGACATCCAACGCTGCTTTTCATTGGAATATTCAGGGGAATGCAATAAATTACATCATAAACATTTAAAAAATATGTTTTTTTCTGACATCTCACTATTTCAAGGATAGTGCAAAGTATATTTCAAGATCAAATGTAAATGCAGGATCTGTTTCAAATATATTTCATGGCTACATAGGACATTTCCCATAATCCTTTGCACCAACTTTCAGAACACAGATTATTTTTCTGAAGTTTAAAAATGTCATCTTGCAAAACATGACTAGCAAAGCTGCTTGCCAGCTTCTTTATTAACAGACTGTTCCCCCTTACATGGGTCTGCTTCAGGAACATCACCTCATGAACAGGTTTATTGTGACGTACCGTAGCTATCTGGGTACTAATGTAGCAGTCGCTCTCCACCATGTACTCATGACCCGTTTTAAACAACTCCAGTGCCTTGGAAATGTTGGGGCTGACTGTGCCTAAGAGAACAGAGAAGACATGTGATCAGCACCTCTGGAGCCACAAACCCATTTACAAATAAGCTGCCACAGTTGTCTGGAGCATCACTGCAGTGAAACTATCATAGTGAAGGAGAAATAACTCCAGTAACCAAACACTAATGAAGCGATGAATACTTGCTAGGAAAACGAGAAGATGTTCCCGGTATGAGAGGGGTTTAAAAAAACTTTTGTTTTGGTGAATAAACCCCAAACTTCAACTGGACAAAATGTAGAAAAATTGATTTGCATCAGTGCTCAGCTTACCCCTCTTGTTCTTCGGGAACTTCTTTCTCAGTTTGCTTTTCAGCGGCAACAGCTTGGACAGAATTTCTGGGACTGCTACATAGAAGTCAGCTGAAATTTCATCATCCAAGATCTGAAAATTCATGAAATAAGATCAGACTGGTTGTAACCAAAAGACTCCTACAAGAGGTCTAAACGATCTGCCCAGAGTTCATCACGAGGAAACCTTAGTCCCCCTTGAAGGATTTTAACAGCTCAATATATGTGGAATCTTCCTAAACTTTTGTCATCGGCTTCTGCGGATATTAATTTGGCACTTGATTGACTGTAACAAGCTCTCCGTCGTTCCGTTTTCATCTTTGCGTTTATGCCAGATCTTTCCTTGTATTGTATACAGCTGCTGCCTCAGGTGCTTACAAATAACCAGCTGAAATAGCCTGAGTGTTTATTTGCACCCAAAGTAAGGTTCAATCACACATGACCCATTTTGGGAGACATGTTGAGGCTACGTGCGAACATGCACCAAGTACTGGCCACTTGTGGCTGGATTTCCCAGAACACATTTTAATTCCAGGTATTAATGCGGCTTGTGAGTGTGCGTTTAACGGCTTCTGTGTGGTTATAAAGGAAACACGAGAGCATGTGGATGCAGCATGATCTGAATACAGGGAATTTACATCATGCAAATAAAATCACCATTAATTATATGGGTGGGTTTTGCCAAAGACCTCACGATACGATACGCATCATGATACTTGAGTCACACACGCATTATGCATCTTAAAATCTGAGCTGCGCGTTCAGATTATGGTGATAATTCATGGGACAAACTGAGTCAAAACAATGTTATTCAAATTATCCATGCCGTTTTATTGTAACTATACGAACTAAAGTTACAACATATTTGCATATGTTTTCCATAATATGAAATTAACATTAACAATATTATTTAAGCCCATGTATACAATAAAGTTGTACTGGATTTACAAACCGTCTGAAACGTGATTTTCTTTTTTTTCCCCAATATTCAAATTTTGAATATCAATATCGAATCGGCCGGCAAAGTATCGCGATATACTGCCACATCTATATTTGTGCCCATCCCTAATTAATTACACATTGCACATCTGTGGATCAAAATTAGGACTTTTTTTTCTTGCTTACCCACTTGCATTAAAGGGATTGTGACATGAAAAACACATTTTTCTTGATTTTTTGTGTTTTGTTGGGTGTCTTGACATCAAATACACCCAAAAAACAACGAACTTTTAACATTCAGTGTATTGTGTGCTTTCTGGGATTTTCCGCATAACTATGCAAAAACGGCGCATCTGGTTTGGTGGCGGGCCGTTACGTAACGGCCCGCTAAATCACCGCCCCCTCCACCCAGCTCCCTGCCTCCTCTCCTCTCCAGCGCACCATAAAGGCTGATTTATGGTTCCGCGTTACACCGACGCAGAGCCTACGGCGTAGGGTTACGCGGCGACGCGCACCCTACGCTGAACCCTACGGCGTAGGCTCTGCGTCGATTTAACGCAGAACCATAAATCAGGCTTAACACGGAGCTGTTTAGAGCCTCTTCTGTTCTCATCAGCGGAGGAAAACTGCTAAGAAGACCTGCGGCCACTGACTGGCCTTAAGATAAGGGGACACTTTATTTACATGCCTTTATTTTTATGATTGTTTGCTGTGGTTCTCCCTGCTGCTTTTCCGTGCATGCTTCGCCTGTCGCTCCCGGCTTAACTCTCCGACGCCGCTGTGAGCGTATGGCTGGAGGAGGAGGAGGTTTGGAGGAGGAGCGGCGCAATGATTGACAGGAAAGGGGGACATGGAAGCGTTTTTCACAGCGCAAAAAAACACTGTCATAAAAAGCCAGGAATGGAGTACTAGAGTGAAGTTTTTCTATTTACAATCTTTTAGACACATTTGAGGGATGTTGGCCAAGACTTTTAATAGTGTTAAAAGTATGTTAAAAATGATGTCACAATACCTTTAATCTAACTCCAGACTGAACCTTGTTGTTTTTTTTTTTTATTTATTCTGGTTGTACAGGAAGAAGCTTCTGTGTTGAACAGCTTTTGGCTCAGTCAGTAAATGACACTCAGACTCTTTCTATTTTCCAATGTTAGACTTGATCTGACCGACTCACCGGCTGGATGAGCTCGACTCCCCCGGCAAACGCTGCTCCATTCTGCTGTGCAGCCCTGGCTTGATTAGGATCCTGCAGAGAACCACAGAAGAGCCATTACCCATTAAATTTGTAACGCCAAACAAAGTCATCTAATGTTACAACCCAACCCAACCCAATGCAGATTGACAGGAAGACGGACCATTTCCTGCTTCATTTATTACAAACAAACCAGATGATGCACAATAAGTGCTGATTCTGCGCACCTGAACCATAGTCGCAAAAATATTCAAAACAATTCATCAGCAGGTATGTGCATAATTGACTATGAAATGAAGATGCGGTTGAAGAAGTGGAAGGAAAGATTGAGAAAATCAAAGTCTTCACCTCTGTGAAAACTAAGACTTTGTTTATCTCCGTCTTGAAGGGGTGAGGTAAGTGCACAGTGCTGACGAAGGGGTCGACTTTTTTCTATGAGGAGAGAAAAACAAAAAGAGAGGAAGACATTAATTGCTGTTGTGAACACTCAGCATGCTGCAACAAAAAAAATTAAACATTTGGGGGGAAAAACGTGAAGAAAAACAGAATGTCACTCCTAGAGCAAGCCTTGGTAATCAAGCATTAAATCTATGCTGCCACCACTTTTAAATTTTCATTTCTCTGGAGTGTTCGTCATTCATTATGTAGACGAACATTAGTTCTGTGGCAACCGACAGACGAGGGGAAGACGGAGCTCGTCTCCTGTGGACTGTCTGCAGTCCTGTGATGTGGAAACAAACTAGTGAGAGTTTTATTCCTCTGTGTCAGACCGTTTTTAGCTGATTCACCAAAACTGCTCATGCTGCAAAGATTGATGCATTGTATACGTCTTAATTATTAGTGGAAAGGGGGTATGACAGTTAAAGCCAAACCGAGAAATAAATCCAATGTGCGCCAAGTGCGACTGCCCAAATGTGTCTCTCTTCAGAGACACACAGCCAGGTCGGCCTAAAACAGCTGTGGTTCAATCGGTGGAGCAGATCGTCCTCCAAGTGGACAGCTGGCAGATTGATGGACGGCCCTGCCGTGTGTGAGTGTCCCTGGGCAGGAACTTGAACCCATTTTGCCTCAATGGGGTACAATTGCAGAAACATATCTGCATATACAATAAAAAAGGCTGCATGAATGAGAAACATGAAGCTACAACCCTAAGTAGTCCATAGACAAAGATTGTAAAAAGGTGCTACATAAGTGCGCAGTATTGACCTTTTTTAGGTCATTTAGTCTTCATTAGCTCGCTCTCTCACATTCTGATGATCCAGCTAGATTACCTGGAACACAGCAGCTGGAACGTCCAGGGATAAAGCATTGACTTAAGACATTTTGTGAAACTAAATAGTCTATACTAGTCTAAACACAGTTATTATAAGTTGCAATGAACTACAGAAATACATGTTAACTTGCAGACTTTTTTTTCATATAATTTGAGAAAAAACATGCAAGTCTGAACGAGCTCCAGTAGCAAATCTGTCACCGAACTGCATCCTAATTTGCATGCTGTCCCTCACATGTACCCTCTCATCTCAATTCAGTTCTCGCCACATAATTATCATCAGCTTTCCCTCAAAAACAACCAAAACCTTCAATGTTTAGTGCAGGTTTTTATTCACACAGCAAAAACGGCAGTGTTGTGCAGATACCTTTTTCTCTAGTTTCATGTCCAGCCTCAGAGCGACATAAACCGGCTGGTTGCTGGGAGTGAAGTCCAACACCTGGAACTTCTTCAGCATCCCGATGGTGTCAGCTGTGCTGTGGAGGGTCCTGGGATAGTACCTCATGATGTACACGTCATCCACAGGCACCCACGCCGTCTTACCAAAAGGCTTGTGTCTGTCTTTGTCATCGACAACTACCCTCTTTTTCTTCACCTCCTTGTCTGTGGTATCTTTTTTGTCTTTCTTCAGTGCTCTGAAAAACAGGACGAGGAACGTTAAAAATGAGACAGGTGAGTCAGCGGCCCGTGCTCTGGATATCTTCAATGGTTCACATTAAAACATATTTTCTCTGCATACTGACACCCAACTCAGAGTGATGGGTATGGAGCTAATGTACAAAGCCTTTGGAAGCTTGGTGCTGAAAAATCACCACTGGATGAAGAGCTTAAGGGATCGTTTACTTACTTGACAGCTGCAAAAGTCCTGACAGGTAGATTCCTTGGAGCAGCTGTGGAAGTGGGAGCGTTGACGCTCAGCAGCTGCTTCTGACATCCTGCTAAAACTGGACATGACAAACAAAGCTCCATGAGAAAATAATACGTATAGATATGGGCGCACAATGTTTTGAAAATGTACCACCATCACAGTATATGTGCACTGTCTGTATTGCAAAAACATTGCAAGAAAATTGCAATACTCGGTGGCCTAATACTTTACCAAGTGTTATTCGCCCTCGAAATGTCAATTATACATTGAGCCAATGAGATGGAACCTCACTGCCCAAGATGACTATTTAGATGCTAAATTACACAAAGAGTGTTAAAGTTGTCGCAGGATGCAGTTTTAATTCAACTTAACTCAATTCTATGTATAAAGCACCTTTTAGTAACCGCGTAGACCATTTACCGTCAAGGGTCAATTTAAGCTGCAGAACAGAAGGACATTAACTTCATACACTAGAGTTTAGGTTTATAAATCACAAGTCATACTGCCATGGCCATTTTCAACTATGAAATCACATAGTGAATATCTTCCTAATATCTTGCATCCCTACTGTGGCAGGGTGGAGAGGTTGATGGGACACGCGCACCTGTGTCCCATCCGCCTGAGTGGCGCGCTCTCCACCCTGCCTGCCTTATAAGGCAGAGCTGGACAGCAGCGAGAGGTCGGAGGAGCTGCTGCGGAGGAGCTGTGTGATGCTTCTGCACGTGTGTGATAAATAAAAGGGTCTGCATTAAACTCCGTGTCTCTCCATCCTGTCGGTCCCGCCGTCTCGGGAGCCGTCGCTTGGCGGCCTCCCCAGCTGCGGCGCAGCCAGCTCCTCCCGCGCTGCTGCGGCGAACCTCAAACGTGGCGCAGGGGTGGGTCGGTCCAGGGGCATCAGCGCCGCCAGTACAGCAAGGTGATGCTCGCCCTGGTCCCGGAGCAGGGCGTTCAGGTCCGCCATGGCCTGGGCGAGCGCATCCAGGGCCCGCTCCGTGCCTCCCTTGTCCACCCCATCAGGCCCCACGTTGGGAGCCAGTGTAGCAGTGTGAATGCCACGGGGCCCCGACCGACAGGATGGAGAGACACAGAGTTTAGTGCAGACCCTTTTATTTATCACACACGTGCAGAAGCATCACACAGCTCCTCCGCAGCAGCTCCTCCGACCTCTCGCTGCTGTCCAGCTCTGCCTTATAAGGCAGGCAGGGTGGAGAGCGCGCCACTCAGGCGGATGGGACACAGGTGCGCGTGTCCCATCAACCTCTCCACCCTGCCATACCTACATAAGGAGCACAAACTCATGACAAATGTCATTGCAAAGTACATTTCCTGTCGGAGCATCCACCCTGCAGAACAATGACATTCTGTTCACCCACATGGTGCCCTCCAGCTTTACTCAAATTTGTGTTAAATTTTATCAAGGGAACACATCAGAGCATTTTATTCTTCCTTACAACACAAGGTTACATTAAGGTTCATCTCAGACTAACTAAAGCATGGATGTGGATAAATAGTTTCCCCAGATTCATCTACTGAGAAATGTCTGGCCGTGTGATAAGAGACTTATTGATTTATTAGTAAAAATATATTGTGCAGCTGTAAATTTGTTTACAGGTGCAAACTGTGACTCCTCTGGTGATGCTTACATTTTTTTTTAAAGCAAATGTCAATCATCATGCACATCACAAAAAGCTGAGTCTTTTGAGTAAGTTCCCCAGTCAATCAGTGTCAGCTTTACCAATCAGCTGAGCTGGAGGCAAAGCAGTGGATAAAACCAACATTTTATTTATAAATGATTGTATGCCTCTATAATTGATGATTTTTAAGCTTGTAGAGACTGCCTGGCCAAACACAAAGTTGTCACTTAATTTAAGAAAACAAACAGGTACGAGCCTTCCTGTACAAAAGTACTGGAGTAATTAATATGTTTCAGCCGGCAGCTGGGTAATTAACCCTGAGGTAGCGAAGATTAAGAACTTCCCATTTTTTAAACAAAATATCAGACGCATCCTGTGGTCATGTAAAATACATAATTCTGTTTCAGAAGGGTAAAATTATTGCTCTGCATCAAGCCCGTACAGAATTTAAGATTACCAAAACTATTTAAATAAAGAACTGTCCGGAGTGACCCATCATATTTAAAGGGGACCTATTATCGGATCTAATACCTATTTTAAACAGGCCTTGAATGTCTTAAAAGCAAGCTTTTGATTGTTTTTGCTAAATAAATTAGAAATTCAGCCTCTGAGCCATGTCTTTATCTTCTCATTCTCTAACATCATTATCTATGCGGGATTCTGACTGGACGGGCGGGGAGGCTATGATAATGAGACACTGTGCTGATTGGCTGCCTGAATGACGCGATACACCGCTATGAAAAAATGGCGGAAGCTCCGGCCGGCGGAGTTAGTTGTGGGCGTGGTTTCACGCATCGGAGGCCAACCTATGTAAATCGCTCCCGTCGTTACATAACGACGGGCGAAGAATCTGAACGGCTTGTAGAAGCCACATCACACTGGATGGCTCATCCAGGCGGCTGTACAGACACTGCAGAATTTGGTTGCTTTCCTCCTTCTCTGAGTTGGCAGGCTGAGGGGAGACCACTTTATATATGTTAAAGCAAGAGAAAGTGTGTTTTTCATAATAGGTCCCCTTTAAGGAAGAAATGTGGTTGACATAAACAAAAGAAAATAATCCATCATGCCTGCTAGTGCCTATCATACTACACACTACTACCATACAGCATAGTACTTTTATGATCTGGTCAGATGTATTATGATCTAGGTTCAGCAAAATAAAAGTGACATAAGCTGACTTAATAAATATACTTAATGAGCCCCCCCGCCAAAAAAAAAACCCATCACACACGAATTGGCCACCAGTGAGACTCAATTCACTGCCAATATTTGGGATGTGGTGGACAAGACTTTATGCAGCATCTAGCTTTTCTATCAATACAATAAGCTGATGAAAAACGAAGTCCAGACAGACATAAATATTGTGACGTTGCATAAGCGTACTAAAACGATGCTAATGTGAATGTAGTTACACAATAAATGTATCAAATTGTATGAGTTTGGGACGTTTTTGGCCAGGCAGTGCCTTTCCTTTTCTAAGCAACGCTCTATCGTAACTAAAGCCCATCAAGTTCAACGATACTAAGTTAAATTATAAAAGGTAACTAGTAATATAAGTTACAACTCATTATTCCAACCCAAATACCAATTAATAAGCGTATTAATAAGCTTATTGATTGGCAAAAAGTAACCTCAAGGTTTGATAGCACTTTGGAGTTCATCGTTTACCAGCTAGATTTTGTGTACAATAATAATCTAAACAAATCACCGGTTTTGCGATTTAAAGAATCGTACAAAACTACTAACCAGGTAATTGATCCTAAATATTGTGAGGAAACATTATGACACGCGTGCTAACGTGGGTAACGGACAATTGTCAAAATGAAAGACGTGTCTTTCAAATGAAGTCATGAAGTCATCAGGAAGCAAGAAAATCAGACCTTTACTTTAAAAAAATGACATTTCCAACAACAAAAAACACATTCAACATCAGATCAACTGACCTTTCCACACCGCTCTGCTGCAGGTTGCCATGTTTAGCACCAGAACGTGGATTCTGCTCCGGGTGGAAACAGCACTCGGAATTCTATCGTTCCGTTCACAAAATAAGTAATAAATATCATGTGCCTGCAAGGAATCTGTCAAGTAAAGTCTCGCATTCAGCGCATATTTTAAAACTAGTATTTGCTGAGTGTTTTTCAAAATTGGCTCATAGATTAGTAGGCAAGAAAAAGGTCACGCCCAAAAAAAACAATATTTTCTACACACTTTTTTTTTATTTTTTTATTACCAACATGAAAAATACAGGTATAAATAGCACCTCCCAAATATAAACACAACAAAGGGAGTGCATTACAAGACAACAGGTGGGGTTTCAAAGTGTGTACATAAAATACATACAGAGTGCATATTATTTACATTTAAGCTGGTATTGGTTGCCAAATATCATAAAAATACATTTTCACTGACATTTTATTGAATGTAATGGATATAAAATGGATACTGATTGCATTACTGTCAATATGTATTTTGTCTGGATCCAATAAAAAATATTGAAAAGAAAAAAAAATAGGTCAAATGAAAATTCAGATAAATAATAATAATAAATAAATAAAAATGAAGACAGATGACAAATCAGGTGTTTTCTACACACTTTTTTTAAACAATATTTTTATTAATTGTTCACTTTTACAAGTAAAGAATAGATACATATTATGATCCACAGAAATAACAAGCAAAACAGGTAAACAAACAAACAGAACAAAAACAAAACACCAGCTCAGATCCATATAAATAATACCATGGGTTACAGTAAAAATGTACAGTATGACCAGTCAAGAAAATCCCTGCAACATGATATTGGAGACATCAGGCTCTACATAGTGCAAGTAGGGCTCCCAAACTTTATAGAATTGGTCTGTTTTTTAATGTAATATACATGTAAGGTACTCTAACGGCACTAGATCAAACGTTCTACATACTTTTAATTGCAGGCCAATGCTTTAATTCAATTATATACATGTATTTTTTTATTTTATTTTTTAGAAAATAAAAGGACAACAACATAATACAATAAACAACAAAACACACACACAAAAATAAATAAATAAATAATAATAAAAAATCCATCAAACAAAATTAAAAACATACATATATATCACTTTGTCAATACATATAAGATTTCATTCAGAGGATACCTTATATACACTACATGGACAGAAGTATAGACATATTCGGAGACAAAACATACACAAAAATCATGTTATTCATCATATGTCATTAGGGCTATTGTTTGTTGTGTACCTCACCCATTTTTCCTATCATTTTTCAAAAATATAAACTTGATTTCTAAGTCTCATTGTTATTTTTTCCATTCCATATATGTCATTTACAAGATCCTTCCATTTATAATTAATTAAATGATCATCCTTTAACCAATTTCTTGTAATTTATTTAATTAATGCTACTCTTACAACTAAAAACAAGTGAGTATCTTTCCTCTTAATTTCTTCTGGTGTTTTTCCAAGTAATAATACCAGTCGATTTTTATCAAAAGAAACACAAAAAATATTCACCTATTCTCCAACTGACAGAGTTTTCCCAAAATTCACTTATGACCAAAATACATGACTGTGGTGTGCTATCTGCTCCCCGCATTTTCTCCAACAATTTGAAGTTATATCACATTTGTACTTACTTTGAATTTGGGGTGTCCTAAAATGTCTAATTAAGATCTTCCACGCAATATACAGGACTGTCTCAAAAAATGTGAATATTGTGATCAAGTTCTTTATTTTCTGTAATGCAATTAAAAAAAAACAAAAATATCATACATTCTGGATTCATTACAAATCAACTGAAATATTGCAAGCCTTTTATTATTTTAATATTGCTGATTACGGCTTACAGTTTAAGATTAAGATACCCAGAATATTCTAATTTTTTGAGATAGGATATTTGAGTTTTCTGAGCACTTTAGGACATACTTTGACACTAACTCTCAATTTAATTCCTACTCAACACGGCAGGCCCTAGCCCTACATCCGCCTAAATGTCTGGAATCTAGAAGCCATTTTTTGTTTAGATTTAGAGGTGTCAAAATCGGGAATAGTTGGTACCATATTGCAAACAATTGTAGGTCCCTATCCATTTTCAAAAGTCGCTCAAGAGAGCATTTAATTCAACAATGTAGTCAAGAAAGCTCTTGCTTTTCCCACTGTTAATGTTCTTTTGCACTTCATATTCTGTGTTGCCATTTGTTCAGCATAATACCGGTACTCATATTTTCATGATCATGTCTACAGTAATTTTTTTTATCTTCTTTTTTTATTTTTTTTATTATTTTATTTTCATTCATGTTCTACATGCAATTTTTATGATATATTATTTATTTTTATTTTTATGATTTTGTATCCTCATAACTATTTTGTTAAATGTTATTAGGTGGGGGCTCCTCATAAGCCTACTGGCTTGCTCGCTCCTCCCTGCACAGTTTCTTTTAACTGCACTTATTTGTGTAATGTTATGTTTTATGTTATGTGCTAAAATTAACTAGATTATCAATCAACACGTCCAGCAAATACTCATGTGGTCAAGAAAATTGGAACTTTTTCAAATGCAGTCTCGCTCACTGCCAAAACTCAAAATCTTACCAGGAATATTTGTCTTATTTCTAGTTAAAATGTCTCATTTTTAGTCAAAAAATCTCATTACACTTAAAACAAGAGTCATTACCAGAAAAATAACTTGTTATTTGACCATTTTCACCTGTTTCAAGTAAATTTTCACTTGAAATAAGTAGAAAAATCTGCCAGTGGGACAAGATTTATCTTCTCATTACAAGCAAAACGATCTTGTTCCATTGGCAGATTTTTCTACTTATTTTAAGTGAAAATCTACTTGAAACAGGTGAAAATGGTTGTTTTTGAGTCTTGTCTTAAATGTAATGAGATTAAAAAATGAGACTAAAAATTAGACATTTTAACTAGAAATAAGACAAATATTCTTGTTAAGATTTTGAGTTTTTGCAGTGTATAATAACTAGTGAAATCGATCATGTTGTTCTTATTTGCATTTGTAGTTATTCCATAAATGTATTTAAAAAAACAAACATTTACATTTAACCCTTGAAGCAAAGGTGTGGCGGCTGCCATACCTTGCCATACCCAATTGATGCCCCTGACTAAACTAAAACTAAACTAAAAATAATAAAAGGCTTGCAATATTTCAGTTGATTTGTAATGAATCCAGAATGTATCACATTTTAGTTTTTGTAATTACATTACAGAAAATCACAATATTCTAATTTTCTGAGACAGTCCTGTATACATAGGTGACAATAATCCCCATCTGTAGTAAAGTTGAGCACGGAGGGGGGCGCGCTCCCGTCGGACGGGCACGAGCGGAAGCCACGTTTGTTGTTCTTCCCTCTGTTTCCGAGACGTTCAGGCTCTGAACGGGTTCAAGAGCCGCGTCTGCATGTCTTTACCAGTTCCCTCAATAAACCTGCATCTACCGCCCCCGAATGAAGGTAATTCCGACTCTGAGTGTCGTGTTCGCGCAGCAGCCCCCTCGATCGGAACATTTCCGCGTTTGAATTAAACCCTTAAATCCGCCTCGGGTGTCGCCAGCGCGCCTGCCCGGCTGTCAGCGCGCTGAGCCCGGACACCGGCGTGGCCCGCAGCCGGTGTCCGAGCTCCGGACAGGACACGCTCCCAGCGGGGCTGCATCCTGTACCTGACATGTATAGTTGGTATTAATGGACAGAAATGAAACGGGGACAGGCGTGTTTACCTTGGCGTCAGGTGTGACAGCTGCTGAGCTACTGTCACTTTTGACATTAAGCCTGAATTATGGTTCAGTGTTAAATCGACGCAGAGCGTACGCCGTAGGGTACGTGCGTAGCCTACGGCGTAGTGGACGCGGCGACGCACACCGTACGGTGTGCGTCGCCGCGTACCCTACGCCGTAGGCTCTGCGTCAGTGCCTTTAGGCTGAGTCCCAATTTGGACACTCGCCCCCTGCTCGTGCAGTTGTCGTCACTACCATGTTTTTTTTTTCGTCCTCACACAAACCCAGCAAGCAAAAGCAATAAATGCCCATTGTCTTCAGAGCTTAACCATAATATTTCTGCTATTTTGCCACAAAATCCAAGAGTCAAACATTTTGAAACCAATGTCTGGTAATGTGTCTGTTGTATTTTGTTGTGAATTTCTCCAGATATTTGTGATATGAACGGATGCCAGCAAGGCCATATCTCTGCCTGCAGCTCCTGTTGCTGATTACTTGTGACCCAGTAGTGTGTAAACAGGTTATGTAATACTTTTTCCAAACTTGTGGTCCTCGGCCAACAAAATAATAACAACTCTCTGCACACTTCTCCTGCTCAAAAGACATGCAGTATTACATGTTTTTTAACATGTGGTTTGCATGTTTAAGCTGACAGTAGGGGAGTAAGCTCCTGTTTCCAGCTGGATGTGCTCCCTGCAAAAAAGTTGTCACTTTCAGGAAAAAAATGACATTTGCATTTCCTCTCTGCAAGTATATTTAGTCTAGAAAAAGTTGTCACTTGCATGATAAGTTAACTTTTAACCCCAAGTTATTTCAAACAGCGATACAGATATAAGTCGATGACAAACATGACCGAACAATCTGGTCATTTTTGCTGGTGACATTTGTTTTTGATGCGTTGCGTGTGATATGTCACATGATGTGACCTAAAAGTGTGTGGAGACAAGATTGCTTTCATCGAATCAATGTGAATTTAATTCATCCCGTGAGTCTGAAAACAACAAAAGGCAGGCGGAAATTTCATAGATCAATTAAGCCTTAACAAAACAACATAAATAAATGAATCAATACAAATCCAGGACCTCCACATTAAACATGAAAAATTAACCTCTTAATTTGGCCTCTTTATGACTAAAATTCTATCCAAATCTTACCATAATATTTTGAATAAAGCTGATAACACTAGAACAAACTGTACCAGTAACATAACCTCCTTAACATAGTTGACAAGAACTGGAACGCATAACCTGTCAAGCAAAAAAAAACAAAAAAAAAAAACATTTTGCACAAAAATAAGTTGAATATGTGTGTATTCTTTAATTGTTAGTATGGTTTTAAGCCAAGCACAATATCACAGACACATAGCAGTTCATTAAGATTAACGTGTCAAATGTTAAGTTGTTTTTTTGCTGGTTAAAACTAAAAAGGTTGATAGGATAAGGTTGATAAAAGGACACACTCAAAATAAATGCTTTACCTCTCTTTCTTTTGTATGAATGAGTTTTATGGGGTTAGATGAACTACTGTAATGTGTTGATTAGGACTCTAATTTTAGACTTGTAGGTAAGCTGCTATTGGATTAGTTTCCATGCCCTACTCCAAATAATCCACCCGTTTAGACAAATCCAAAAAAGCAAAGACATCTTTTGTTAAATCAGCCACTGCAGCTTTAAGATCAAGTGTTCTTGTTCTTATAGTCTGTCTATCCCTGAGTTTTTGTTTTTTCTTTCTTTTCCTTTGTTTTTTTTTAAATTTCTTAATATGTTTACTTAAAATAGAGAAAAAAAACTGGATGGCGGATAAGAATATTACTGCTTTTACTTTGTGATATGTACTGCCATACCTAAATAAAGAATTTAAAAAAAAAGATCAAGTGTTCTTATGTCTGCCACCATCACAAAATCATTTCTCCACTTGAATGTAGCTGGCAAGGCCGAAACGAATTCCTTCAAGGGCACGCTGAACCCCATGTAGACGCATTAGGTCAGCGCCACGGCTCTTCAGACCATTGCCAAGTGTTGTCCAGGTGTTTTTGTAGGTGTTTCACACAGTTTGGCTCTGAGTTGAGACTTTCCGTCTCGGTGAGGCCGGGAAATCACCCCCATAGCAGCCAAGTGCTGCTAAATGCTACTCTGACCCACTGCTCAGTTATAGATAGTTACTCACATGAAATGCTGTTGAAATGATCAGAGTTTTTTATGGTTCTTGTGTTCTTTTTAGTACTTTTAAGTTGAGTAATTTCAACAAAAGTTGTCCTCCTTGTGTTGTTTTCCAGAGTAACAGGGATGCCAAAGGAAAAATATGATCCTCCAGATCCCCGTAGATGTTACACCATCATGTCAGCTGAGGAGGCAGCTGGTGGGAAGAAGTCTCACTGGGCTGAGCTTGAGATATCTGGTGAGTCTAAATTATCCCACTGGATCAGCTCCCATTACAAAAATGTAACAAAACAAAAAAAACAGCTTTGAACTCAAGTGGAAATGTGCACCTGAACATATGTAGATAACTCTGTCCGAGCCCTGGTGTCAAGAATTTTTTTTAAATCAATACGGTAATGAACAAAAGGAACGATAGGAGTTCAGATTAAAAAACTTATGACTGATGGTTTTGCGTGCACGTACAATTTGAGAATGCTTCAAAACTAAGTTCATAAATTCTTGTGCTGCGCAAACTAGTTATCAATGTAAGCATGTAAACAAGTAGCAGTGTTGATGGTTGAAGAATGATCAGCTTGCATTGTGGTTTGATAAATAAAAATGAACACTTAATGCACTTTAAATGTTCTGCCATCACATCATTCATGGACTACTGTACAAAAGCAGACGAGTCAACGGTGAAGCTGTAATTAAAGTAATTACCAGTCCCGCCATCCTGCCACGATGCTGCTCGTTGAGGTTGTGAATCTGTCGGGAGTAAAATGGATCTGCAGATCATATAATTACAGTTCTCTTGGCCTCAAACCTTAGGTGTCAGATGGCAAATTAACCTGTTCCCAGTGAGGTCGCCCAGTACCGAGGGAAGATGGCACAGCGAGCTATGTTTAACCACACAAACCAAGACACGGCACACACACATAGCACACCGAGCAAACTGAATAAAAGCTCAACTTTAATCCTCCGAACACCCTTTCCACCGAAGTAACACACACTTCCAGAGGCAAGAAGCACCCTGTTAAAAAAAAAAAAAGGCAAGAAAGCAACAGGCGCCAGGAATGCAGCGACCAGACACTATAACCTGTTACTGGTTCACAGCTTGTAATGTTGTATGGGCGACCACTCTGGGACAAAACCTCACTCAGCCAGCAGCGAAATAAAAGAAAACTTCACCTTCTAGAGCGCATCAAAATAATGAATCAGTTAATTAAACACCATTTTGTCCTCTCAGATTGTTTCTGTTACCGCTAGAACTTGAAACGAGACGACATATCCACTGAACCTCTCTGAAAACGTACAATCTTTTTATGTACTCTACCTGGGCGGTGCTTGCAGGTGCGTAGATTTGTGAATTGCCTGTTTATTTTATTGGCACTTAAGGTTCCATACAGGCATTAATGATCCAGAATCAGTCAAGCTGGTCCTGAGATACGGCCTTGCACAAGCGCCCGCAGCTCTGCAGGTCTTCCCTTGCAGAGCACAAAATATCCAAGAGTTCACCTGATGTGCACAGACTCAGAAACTGTTACAATACATTGACTGTCCTTGGCTGTATTTGTCAAAGAAACACGCTGGTGTAGAATTTTGAGACTGACGAAATCTTCAGGATAGAAGGTGCAACAGGATAATGGAGGGCTAGAACAGCAAAAGAAAAGACGTGAAGTCTCAAGCCTTTCATATAAAGCAGGTTTTATACTTCGGTACCTGGAAAAACCTCAGTAACACAGATATAAATGTGCCAAAGCGGCAAAATTGGGAAGTGTGTCTTAGCATTCATCTTCTAAAAACTCTCAAGGTAGAGGAACTATACATGCATATCTATGTGTCTTTGTAATTCAGGTGCAATCAGACAGGTGTTACCTTTACTCTGGAGGCAAATCTATTCATATTCAGCCTGTAGTTACTGAGAAATACTCGTCTTAGATACCCTGAACTTTTCAGGGGGTCAAACACACCCTCTTCAGCTGTTTGAACGTTAATGATAATCCAGGTGTTCCTGTCGTTTCAGTTTGATTTTTCATTAACTTTTTATTCATACATATTAACTGCATATGGCAGTGGTATCACATCACCACAACCACCCGTCCTTCTGACCCATTAGCACCTAATAGTTAATCAGTTAATCAATCAGCTCATGTGAACAGTCTGCCCACAAACACTCAGCTCTGTGTTTCCTGAGTGTCTCTCCAAGTCACTTTAATTTTGCATCATTCTGATTAATGCTGGTTCAGGTTTGTGCATGTAGGGAAGAAAAACAAAAGTAGTGTTTCTTTTGTTTTTAGTTAAGCAAAGATTTCCCAGACAGATTTATTGTACAGTGGCACAAATCTTGATTTAGAACTGGAAACTCTGGAGACGCTAACTTCATGAGCTCCAAATCTCTTTGATATCGTACACATTTTTGTGTGTGTATGTATATGTATGTATATATATATAGATATAGATATAGAGATGGATGGATGGATGGATGGATGGATGACTGTCTTTTAAGTAAAAGCTGTATTTTTCTTTGGGTTAGGGCGGGTGAGGAGTCTGAGCAGCTCATTGTGGGACCTTACCCACCTAACCGCGCTCCACATCAACGATAATAACCTGAGCCGCATCCCTCCGGACATCGCCAAGCTGCCCCACCTGGTCTACCTGAACCTGTCGTCCAATAAGCTCCGCAGTCTGCCCGCAGAACTGGGCAACATGGTCTCTCTCAGGTAACCCGTCTGCTCGGTAGAGTCTGTGGTTCAGGAGTGTCGAGAGCGGACGCTCAGCTTCACCGCACTCCCGTTGAACCGGCGCGTTGTGCTAAACATGCCTGAGGACGTGTTAAAACCATTTCTAAATGAAGGAGAAGGCGTTTGCGGGAGTTTTGCTGTCTGATTGGTCCGTTCAGTAAAATATCTCTTTAGATCACACCAATGCAAACATCCTGGAAGCTACACATATTTAGCTAACCGAACATATTTGCATAATGCACTTGTGACGAAGTTTATTTAAATATATAGCCGTGTATGTGTTGGTTCTGATTAGACATTCAGTCGTAATCTTAAAAGCTGTCCTGAAGTAAACCTCCTGCTTCCAATTAGTTATGTTTTCTGACGCTGGTCTGCTCTTTTGAAGCTAACATGGAGTATAATGTGTTTTGAGTTTTTACTGATGTTTTTAAGTCCATTCATGCCGTTTACATGCTGAACAGTCATAAAGTACCGATGTAAAATGTGATTAAAACCTGGTGATCAAACACAAAGCGCTAACGTGGCTACCAGTAAAGTTGCCGTCATCAGAGAAACATCTTGATTCAAAACTGACAAAAGAAAAACAACAATGAAAGACAGACACACTGCAACTGAAAGACTTAAATGAGGTGAATTTCTGGGGTCCAAAATGTTTAGATGCTGGTAAAAATGCATCTGTGACGGGGAAGATGAGTCTGGAGCAGCTTACTGAAGGTTTCCCTTTTTCTCTGCAGGGAATTACTTTTAAACAACAATCTTTTACGAGTTCTGCCTTATGAACTTGGGAGGCTTTTCCAGTTACAAACTCTGGGTCTAAAAGGTAAGACTTCTACCCCTACCCTGATTATAAAAACACTTCCTAAACCAATTATCACAAGTCTTCATCGATACCTTCGTAAAAGACTCCCTTGTTCTGCATGTTTATATTTAATGCATATTTATGTGCGGTTTTCAGGAAATCCTTTGTCCCAAGACATCCTTAACCTGTACCAGGAGCCCGATGGAACCAGAAAGCTTTTGAACTACATGCTTGACAATCTAGCGGGTAAACGGTCCACTTCACCCCACCACACATCTTTACCATGTTTAACAGAGTTTACTGTAAATGTGAGCGTTGTGGATCTCTTACAGCAGCTGCATCATCGTGATGAACTAACTCCAATCTTTATTTTGCTGCTGTTTTTGTTTTTTTGTTTTTGTTTCTAGTGCACCCAGAGCAGCTGCCCCAAAGACCTTGGATCACTCTCAAAGAGCGAGACCAAATGAGCCCCACAGGTTAGTCTTCTGCAACATTTACCGCAAATTACATCACAAACATCCAAGTCTCTCACAAGGACCTTTTTTTTTTCTTTTTTTTTTTTTCTTTCTTCTTCTTCTTTCAAACTCAAAGGACATGGAGGTCCTTTAAGTCCAGAAGTTTTGTGGTATGTTTGCAACTTTGCAAACCTAAATGAGCTTTTTTGACAGATGGGGGTTTTCCCCTTTTAAATCAAGTTTTTTTTTAAAAGTCTTTTTCTAAATGTGCCATCCTGAACTTCAATACTAAATCACCCTCATCATTCTATAGTCAGCTTGTCGGGACATGCCCTCCTGGGATGATTGTTTTCTACTTGTTCATAGTCTTTCCCTCTGTAGAATGGCGTTTGGAAATTGACCTGATGGACCAAAATTGCTTCTGTAGGATCCTACAGATGTTTTTCCTCCTTGGAGTTGTGTTAGCACGCAGCTGGAGGCTCTGGACGTGATCACACATGCTGGTGATAGGGTAATGAAGTGTTTAACGCCCTTTTCTACTTCGGTGTTCCCTGCAGTCGCGTTCACGGTCATGTGCTACAACGTGTTGTGTGACAAGTACGCCACGCGACAGCTGTACGGCTACTGTCCCTCGTGGGCCTTGAACTGGGAGTACCGGAAGAAGGGCATCATGGAGGAGATCACCAACTGCGACGCTGACATCATCAGCCTGCAGGTACGGCAGACTCTGCCATGAACACCAAACACGTGAACACGTGAACTTCTTTGATACTTATGAAATATTAGGGCCTACGAGCTGCTAATATTTTAACATCATCACATATTTGGACATATCAACTAGGGCTGAAATATGAATCCATTTTAATGATAATCACTATTCTAACCGATACGATGAGCGAATCCCAAAGGTTGCAATCATTCATGCTGCTGTTGTACCACAGGCAACTATTGTTTTATAAAATCATTTTATAGTGAACTAAAACTGTATCTGTCATAACCACCCTCAGTTAGATGTCTTCCTAAATCTTTTTTTCTTACTATCGTCATTTTTTTCATGCATAGAAAGGGTTGATTTGAATCACTAAAATAGTTTATTTGCAGTAATGGACATGAAAACACTAAGACTGCAGAACTGAATCTTTTTTTCCTTGTTTTTCTTTTTTCAACAAACGCGTAACTGAAAACACGAATGATCATGAATATTTCACTTCACAATATTTCCCTCGGCCAGGCAAGCTGGTTGTATTTAATTCCTCTTTGTTTAGTTAAGCCAACATGACTTATACCTGCTCGTAACTCTGTCCAACCAAGTATTTCCTCTCCGGATCAGTTCATGGAAACTTGTTTGGACATTCATCGCGACAGTTTTTAGGTTCTGTACGGTAACAGTTCCTCTCTCCTTGATGTGTTGATCCTGATATGCGCTTTCTTGCGTCGGCCTGCAGGAGGTGGAGACGGAGCAGTACTACACGCTGTTTCTGGAAACACTAAAGGATCGTGGCTACGACGGCTACTTCTGTCCCAAATCGCGTGCCAAACTGGTTTCTGAACAGGAGAGGAAACACGTGGATGGCTGTGCGGTGTTTTTCAAGACGGAAAAGTGAGTTTTACTTTTATACTCTAGGCGACGCTGAACAAAAGCCGTTTTGAAGCGGACCGTGTCCACGACGTAGCGTTCTTTTATAGGTGAAATTACTTTAAACACAGGCAGGTTCACGAAGAGCTCATGAAAATTCACGCTGCTTTGCTCATGTTTCTGCAGGTTCACTTTAGTGCAAAAACACACGGTGGAGTTCAATCAGGTGGCAATGGCCAACTCCGAGGGCTCCGAGGTCATGCTGAACAGAGTGATGACCAAAGACAACATCGGAGTGGCCGTGCTGCTGGAGGTCAACAAGGACGTGTTCTCTGGTAAGAACAACGCCTGAATAATCCTCCCAAGTTAATCCTCTACAGTGAGACAATAAAAAAAGCACTGTGCTGAAATCCAGAGTGATTTTCTTTCTCAACTAATGAGCTGTGATTATTATACACCACTTTAATCAAGGAGTCAATGACTGTAACTTCATTGTTTATTACATTTCGCATCGAAAACTACTGAAAAAGACCAGTCACAAGTTCACAGAGCTCAACACAGTATCTTCAGTTGAGTAAGCACCTAAATCAATTTCTTATTAAAGTGACTTCCTGTTCAACGATTAATGAATAAAGTAAGTGCTGCAGCTTTATTTGAAAATTTTACATCATTTTCTAACTTAATGCCCCAACTTCTGTGCAGTTAAAGCGCTTGTATATGTTTTTACTGACTCTCATGGCTGTGATTAAGCAAAACCAAAAAAATAATTTTGTTTGAAACGACCAGTCCAAAATGCAAGCGATATCTGTTTAAATAAGTTTATCTCGACTGCAGTAGTGGATTTGTACCACAAGGTGTCACTATTGTATGTAAAACATAACAGTGACTAAAAATGTTCCACTTTTTTCATATGCATGTTTTTTATTGTTGTTTTTAGTTATTGTTGTTATTGTTTTAGGAGGAGTGTTGCAAGATGAAATAGTGTTTTGTTATTTGTAGAAAACACTTCTATGGTTTATGGTCATTTAATCCACCTTGTTGTTAATGATTCTAATCAGACATGATCCATTTTGTAATAAACGTTTTTAACGTGGTCAGCTGTGGCAAGCGGAGCCATTTTTCTCCACGTACAGTAAAGTTATCTTTTCAAGGTTGCTTTAGCTGTATGTAATTAAGATTTTGAAATTTCACCCTTTTTTAAATTATTATTATTTCACTGTCATGCTAATGACGTTTCTAAAATTGCATCGGTTTTTCTGTAACCGGAAAAAATAAAAACATGCCAGGGTTTACTTGAGATTTCCTAAATGTCTTCGTCACAGGTTCTTATGTCCTGAAGAATTTTTTTGTTTTGTGTGTTTTTGCCTTTTTTTTTTTTTGATCCACCATTTAACTGGCTGGATGTTTGTGCTATGATCCTCTTTTTTTTTTTTTTTTAATCATCTCTGGTTCAGGCATGAAACCGCAACAGGAGCGGCAGCTGATCCTGGTGGCGAACGCCCACATGCACTGGGACCCAGAGTACTCGGACGTCAAGTTGATCCAAACCATGATGTTCCTGTCGGAGCTGAAGAGCATCGCTGAGAGGGCCTCGGGCTCCTTGGGGACTGGGTCTCCGACCTCTGACCCCTGCTCCATTCCCATCGTCCTGTGTGCTGACCTTAATTCACTGCCTGACTCGGGTAACAACTGTCTCTATCGTCAAGAACCTCTGTTGAGACTTAAAACTCATAGTCCTTCTCGTTGAAATTGCTGAATAAAGTAGAATTTAATTTTCCGCACAGTTTATTTCAAATAAATAGTTTATTCCCTTTTAATAACTTTCCATTTGGGCCACTGGACAATACATTTGAACTAGTGATGCACCGAATGTTCGGTTACCAAAATAGTTTGGCCGAAAATAGCAAAAAAAACACTTACGGTGTTAAGTGGAAAAAGTGGGGAAAAAACCGAACAATTAATAACAGCGTGTGATGACGCAATCAAACAGCGAACAGCGTGGAGTGAGGGGCGAGCGGTGTTAAACGCAGCAAACATGTCAGCATGTCAGCTCATTACTTGGATGTGGGGAAAAAGCAGAGGACACGAGAAATGATCCAGGCTGAGTTGGATTTGGGAAAGCCACTTGGTGAAGGAGACGGTCATGGGACGCACAGCGCAGGAGATCGGGGAGAGAGCGCAGAGAAAAATGGCCCGTACTACTTATGCGGTACGCGAACCCTTACTGTCTGATATGTTTGACGAGATCCTCCAAGAAAATAACCCAGATTTTTACAATTATTATACAAGGCTTCAATGCGGAGATCAGCCTCGCCCCACCGCAACCCGATTACCGGTAATTGGATTTGAACGGAAGAAAATGAAAAAGGATTATGAGCAAAATAACAATAAGTACAGTAAGACAAATTGTGACAGGCGGGTATTTCACTGCACATTTATTTGATTTATGCAAATGTGAAAAAATTTGCAAAAAAATGAAAAACTGCGAAGAACCATTGTTCGGTATTATTCGGTATTCAGCCAAGTGTTTATTTTTTTTTTTTTCGGTTTCGGCCACAAATTTTCATTTCGGTGCATCACTAATTTGAACATTATTTTGTGTATCTTTTGTGGCACATTGCGGAGAATCCAGAGCTTTTCTGGATCAATGCTGTTCTCCGGTTGTGCAGCACTTCTATATTTTGGTCCTTGGGTCCAGGTGTGGTGGAATACCTGAGCAACGGCGGAGTGGCCGAGAACCACAAGGACTTCAAGGAGCTACGCTACAATGAATGTCTGACCAACTTCAACTGCAACGGCAAGAACGGCAACTCGGACGGGAGCATCACTCACAGCTTCCAGCTGAAGAGCGCCTACGACAGCAATCTGATGCCTTACACTAACTACACGTACGACTTCAAGGTAGGAACGGATGACTTTCCACTGCTCCCTGAGTTATTCTTGTTGCATTTACACCCTGACATTTTTTTTCTATTGTGATCATTTGTATACTTACAATATGCAAGACATCAGAAGTTACAGAAATGTGAAAAGATGCAGCAAGATCAACATCTAATCAACAAATCCCAAAAGTACATGTACAATCTAGGGTCACACATTACACTAGACATTACGGTAACTGTAGGCTGAAGGACCACCAGCTGTTTTGAGTAGCTAGAGGGACACTATGATTGATTCATTGATTGAAACCTTTATGGAGAGTTTTGGAGAGCAGTTTCTGAGATATTTGGGCCTCAGCCTTAGTCTCAAAGCATGTTTTTGGTTGGCGTTTACAATTGACCCTCTGTCAGCTTTCTGATGGGTCCCTGACTGACCAATCAGAAACATCATCCTCCGTTGCTGCATCCGGGTCAGAATATCCGGTTGGACAAAACAGCCGTCTCTCTCGTTCACATCAGTGGAAAAAGCCTAGTTTTTACCTGCCTTGTATCGAAATTTAAATCACTGGATCATTTTTTAAAACTTTGTATTTGTAAAATGAACACTTGTAGTGTTGTGAGGGTGCAGCGTATTTTTATCCCCAAACTGGCAGAAATCCGACCCGTACTTCCAAAACAATGTCAGCTCGGCAGCAGCTACAACCGCGAAAACCTTTTATTTATTTATCTTAAAATGGTTACGCGGTAGTAAAAGTTGTAAAAGTGACACCTGCTACCCAGAGAGAATCACAGGAACACATTTCATCCCAAAACCAACGGTAAATTACGAAAAATGTCTGCTTTGGATTAAGCTACGTGGACGGGCACACCTTCCACCGTGCTATCTCATCAAAATATACCTGAAGTGTTCTTTTTTTTATTCATATATAGTTGCTGTTTATTTTCTTTGATCCAATAATTAGAAATAAAATGATGTAAAACCCTGTTTTTACAATTGAAGTGGACGGGAGAGACGAGAGTCTCTTCTCTGTATGTAAGAGCCAAAATGACTGTTCGGTTGCTATGGAGCAGAGGTGTTTGGATTTTCCTACACTTAGGTGATTGCTTCGGGGTGTGGTCGGATGTCATTTAACAGATGTGGGAGTAACCAATAGGTAATGGGGGTGAGGGGTTTTTGCTAAGTTTTCTGTTCGTCGTCTTTTTTTTTTTTATCATAGTCATTCTTAATTACCGTCATTCTTCACCCGTAATGGTCGTAGTTAATTGTTTGGAAAATAAATACAAAAGCAGAAGTGGGGGTCATTGTGGCTTATTGAATATGCGTCACAGTATAAAACCTTCTCAGCCATCAGCGACTGTGTTGTGGGATCGAAGTCGCTGCGCTCGCAAAGACGCATGCGTGCGCTCACAGGTGTGACGCTCACAGGTGTGACGCTCCCACCAGCGGACAGAGAGCACCTCAGAAACACATACACAAATACAAATATCTGTGTTTTTTTTTTTTTATAAAACCTTTCAAACTGATGTCTTTAAAAGAAACATGAACACCATCATTCAGTTAAGAAGTGCATTAAGTTCAAATCCACAGCCTAAAACAGGCGACTGATGACATCATTACATGAAAAGTACTAATACATGTAACTGTTACATTACATGTAACTAATAATACATGATTAAACTTGTTGGCAGCTCATTTTGTCGACGATGTTGCTCAGCACTCTCCTCGTAGTGGTAATGTTTGAATCGCGTCGGCCACGGTTTCGGATGACTCGTGCTCGTGCAGCTGTTGTGCAAACGCGTGGTTCTCTGCGTGCTTCATCATTGCTACCAACTAATCTTCAATGTGTTTCAGGTTTAGTCACAGCTTTTCTTTTTTCTTCTGTGGATAACCACAGAGTTTTTATAGCAGTGTAAATAAAGGAATCAGCTCCTTAGATGACTAATTCATAATTACAGAACTAAATGACTCAAGCTTCACAGTCCGAAGCAGGTTTGTGCGTCTGTTAGTGATAAAACACCCCCATGCTGAAATCACACTGATTGGATGAGCTGCATACAAACACAAACTCAGACCTTTGCTTTAACGACTGAAAATCACACTAAATGTATGTGTTGTAAATGATCTTTCCTTTTAATTTGAGCTTTCTATTTAGACTTAAACGAGATACAGCCGCACTGTGTTAATGGAAAACTTCGTCATTGTAAGAAAAGGGTTTATTACAGGAGTTAAAGCGCAAAATCAATAAGTCTCATGTGTGGACATTAAATATTAAGTTCCCGCCAACAGCCAGTTTGCTTAGCTGAGCACAAACATAAATATTTGTACCTTTACAGATGATCAGACCACAGATTCAATATTTGATGGGATAATTTTCCAGAGTTATACTCGTTTATAGTTACTTTACATAAACTGTTAATTTAAGAAATCATTAATGTGTTATTTGGTAGAACTCAGGACGCGCACTTTTCTCGTAATATTGGTATCCATATTGATGATGAGTCTTCACTTGAGAAAGTCGGTTAACTTCAATATCTTAGATTGAATAAACCTTTTAAACGTTGTAATGTTTTATATTTTAGAAATATCTTTTTTTTAAGCTTAATTTAAAGGTTGATAATTTATTTACTTCTTAAGTCAAATAATATAATTTTTCAGCTGATTTTGAAAAAAACCTCTGACTTTCATTCGGTCCAGAACTGGGACAGGTTTTTATTTAAGGTGTCCACCCCTATTCCATATAAAACTTAATTTTCTTAAATGGCTTCATGGCATTTTCACGGGTTCACTTCATTATAAATGTTTTCATTTTATGTTTCTCTTATATTTGTAACAATGTCTGGTTCAAATATGTTTTTAATATAGACTCATTATATAAGTAGTAAAGTAAGTTCTAGCGAAGGGGTGAGCCGGAGAATGGTCGCTCAAGCTTTTTTGTTTTCATGCATTTATCAAGTCTTGTATGACTTTCATGTTTTGCTCTTTCATTTGTGCTTCAAGACTTGAAACATGTACTTTTGTCGCAAGACTGTTTCCAAGTTGACGTCGTCTCCGTGTCTGCAGGGTGTCATCGACTACATCTTCTTCTCGAAGACGCACATGAGCGTCCTGGGCCTCATGGGTCCGCTCGACAGCCAGTGGCTGGTGGACAACAGCATCATCGGCTGCCCGCATCCCCACATCCCCTCGGACCACTTTTCCCTGCTGGCCCAGCTGGAGCTGCACCCTCCCCCGCCCCACCCGCTCAACCCGCTCAATGGGCTGCACCTGCCGGTCCACAGGTAGTGCAGCCTGAGAGAGCCCCACCTCCCCCAGCTTTTAAACACTGTCCCCACCCCTCCAGCTTTATACAGGACCCTGTACAGTTTACCAGTTGTGTAACACTCAGAGGCCATGTGACCCTCCCCCCCCCCCCAAAAACCCTGCCACACCAACCCAGAAGGAGTGAAGTATTTGCCCCATTTCTTGCTCCTTTTTGTGTCTTTGCACATCTTTGTTTTATTCATTGCCCTTAAACACACAGCTCTATACCAAATGTTGGGCCTAGGTCTAGGTTGAAGTTCTTGAATTAAATCTCCAAAGTTAATTTTATTTCCTTTTGCCTTAGATCTGATCATGAAAGCTCACAGATCGTAACACGGTCAACTGTTGTGACATAAATCCACCACACAGATGTCAGCAGATGGGCTGACTTTCATTTAAGTTTGAAATCGAGACTTGCGGCGCGTTGACGATGGTACCGGTGCACAACGGCGTGCATGTTGCGCTAAACTCGCAGACCTTTACAGACCTGGAACCGTTTTTTTTTGTTTTTTTTGTTTTTTTTACTCGCACATTGACTGACAGCTATAATAATAAAAGAATCAACACTACAAGCAGCTGAATCTAGGTCATCAATGCTATGTGAGGGTGTGGAGAACTTGTTTACATCTGGTCCTTATTTTAGATTCTGATGAGCCAAAAGCCATCCTTGCTTAATTCAGTGAAATGCGAGGATAGCGAGGAAAACAAGGATTTTTTTGTTGTTTTTATTTTAAATATTAAATAATATTAAAAGTATGAAGTTATCGTTTTAAAAATGTAGTATTTGTAATGTGGGAAGTGGAGTATGAAATTATCTCAAGTCACATCAGAGGTAATATTGATAGTGCATTGCTGTTTGGAAACTATGCAACTGTCCCGTGCACTAGTCTGATAGCTACCGGATTGTTCGGGATCATGTTGCAGGTCCAAACTAAAGAGAAAAAACAAAAAGAAAAGTGGTCACTTTACAAACCATCTTGCCTGCTCGCGAATCTCAACCTGAAAGCTGCCTCAAAGTGCTGCACGAATGTTAAAGCTGCTTCGTTCATCTCGTCCAACCGGCAGATGAGTTTCTAAAGGTCCGTACCGTACTCGTTCAGCTGATGTGTCGTTCATTTTCAGGGATATAAATGCTCGCCTCAGTCCATGTACGCGCTCTGTAGTCGAGAATATGCACCTCGTGAGGTTTCTGCTGCTCTGTTCTGCAGCAGAATTATACATTCAGGCCAGATGAGTGTGGAAATCTCACAAGAGCCAAATTACCAACCAAAGTAGTCCCCCGACTTTGTTCTGATATGAAATGTATTTGAAGTATGTTTCATGCCATTCAGAGATTATGCTATTGTTTTTTTGAACACCAGTGGTCTTAAGAGATTAGTGTCGTGTTTCCCAACATCCGACTGGCCAAAGAGTCGCCCCGCAACAAGAGAAGGTCTGTGTTCTCATGCCAGATGGGCAAAATAAGAAAAGTCCTGTGAAGAATCAGTTAGTGACGTCTCATCGTGAGCCAAACGTATTTAACACGAGGCTCAGCATGACATTGATTGTTAAAGCGTGTTCATGCCGGATTCCTGCATGCTCTAAACTTTTAGATGCTGGTAAACCAGTTGCCCGTTATGTAGGTTGTAACTCGGGGTGATGCCGTGCATCCAGCAGCACCGACGCACTCAACAGGTATCCAACCTAACACGAAAACTCTTGTTGGGAAAATCCTTTGAAGCGCAGGCAACACATGACGTTCTCGTATGGATCCCATATATTTGTGCATTTTTGTTAAAACACCTGAAAACACTGTTGCATCAATTGGGGGAAAAAAAGTCAAAATGTTTCAAATATGGTGCACATAGTTTAGAAAATGATGGCTTTCCCAGATGCATCATGTGTTCTTGCTTTCAGGCTCTGCGGAGAGCACAGCTAAACGAATGCAGCGAGATCAGATGGATACTGGCACCGTTGCAGTCTGCATCTCAGTTTTCAGTGCCAGTGCAAAATTAAAAAAGCAGATTTTATTACCCCATTGTGAGAATATAATGAAGTCCACGTTACGGGTAGTGGGATGTTATAATCTCATATTTCATGTAAATGAGAGATTATCACTCTAATTAAGCAATTTAGCCACACAAACGGTAACAAGGGGACGTGGCCTGTAATTAACAACCAGAAAACCTGATTATCTGCTTTGTACAGCGATACGATTCAAAAGAGTCAGGAATAATACAATTAGACGAGCAATACCAGGGTAACATTTCTTAACACTTAATGCATCAGAAACCTCTGTAATACCTGCGTACATCCTCAGTGTTTTACATATCTGGCGCATGTCACTCTGCAGCGTCTACAAAACCCAGAATGTTTAGGATGGGATCAGTTAGAATATTAGCTCTGTTGTGTATTTGAGAAGGAAAAGCCATCATTTCGGGGATAAAAAGTTTCCGTACAGTAACTGATCTGGCCTGAACAGCTGGACGTGCAGCGGCGGCTTAGTTTCAGTTGCACACGCGACCTGACGCTCGCGAGTCATCCTCCAGCTCTGCTGGAGTTGATCTTTGAGCATTCTGAGGCCCATACTTCACTCCTGAACTAACCTCACAGGGTTTTCAGATTTTCGTACAACATCTGTACATACGTGAGACTGTCTTTGACGACGGGGCGTCTTTCACATCTGTGAGGGGGATGTACCATTCTCCTGAGGAAAAAGGGTGCAATTTTGGTTTTGTTTAGTTTTTTTTCCTCTTAAATCAAAGATGTACTTGGTGTTGTAATTCTTTCTTTGCCCGGTCCACTAAGATTTCATCTGTGAATACCACCTTCACCTGTCTGACGGTCCCACCGAGACCAGCCGTCTCTTTCCAACTTTGTTATTGAACTACGGGCATTTTCTGTCTCTAACATGCAGTCTTTCAATTGGTTCTTTGTACAATTCAGTATTACCAAGTTTTTGAGAAACAAGATAAACGTTGTAGATTTAAAGCAGTTTGTCTTGAGGCTTTTCTTTCTCAAGGATCATTTCAAGGCCTTACACGCCTTGAAATGATGCTTCATCCAAATATTTTATCCCCTTTTCTGTTGGACATTTTGTTCTTTTCTTTTTTCTCTTTGAGTCCTACAGATAGCGTTCACATCTCTCATCAGGCGAAACCCTCAGCCACATTTCTTTATTATTATTATTATTATTATTATTATTATTATTATTTATTCCACCAACATCTGACTATCATTACCAACGTGTTGATTTCGTCTCTGTAGAGTGCACCTCATGTCCTTTTTCTACAAACAACGTGCCTAGTTTGTACACTTTGTCCGACAGCAGCACTGCCCCTGAGACCGAGTTGCTCAGAGACCGGCCCAGCACCGTTACCCAGCCCTCCTTCCAGCCCTCCAGAACCACGTTTTGGGGGTGCCATGGGGAGGAATTAAAACTGAGGAATCACTGCTTGCCTCAGCCTGGTGTCATATTTATTTTTCTTAATCTAACCACTTTTTTTTTTTTTTTTTTTTTTTAAATGTACCGTAGATAAATCTTCCCCCGTTCCTAAGTGCACACTTTTTGCGTGTTCGTGGTTAACTTCTCGCGAGCTGTTTTGCTACCTTTGTTGCATCCACTTCCTGAATGTAAAGCTCCCATCGCTCTTTTGTTTCTGGGTCACAGTTGGTTTTATGCTCGTCTCTGACTGATTTTTACAATAATGTGGGGGCTGCTCTCCGTTGGGCCGATGCAACGCCCGGGAATGTTCACTTGAAAAAAAAAAATGCATTTGACGCCTTTAGCATTTGGACGAAGCATTTCTTGTTGAACGTGTTGAATTTGAAGGAACATTGTGGAGTTAAAACAACTTTAAATCTATGGTTAAATGGTGAAATGACCTCTGCTTCCATAGAACTGGATGAATATGTGTCCTTTTCTGACAAAATGGGCGTTTCTCAGAAGAAAAGGTCACAAACGTCCCTGCTTTTGCATCGAGTGACCAGCATCAGGTGGCAGAGACCTGAAGGAGATGTCTGCACAACACTCCTTTTCTTATAAACCTTCTGCACATTTACAAAGATCAAACTACTTCAGTTTGTCTGCACTATTACTTAAGTAGAACAACGTCTTATCAAGGACTTAATATAGTAATTTATTTAAGTGCTTTCCTTATTTGTCACTTTGCTGCAAAAGCATCTTCCTTTTCAACTCCAAACTGCTTCAATTTACAATATTTTGGTCCCTAGACATTTCTTTCTACAGTCCTTGCTATCCAATACTAGCCTTGGGGTTGCTTTAACTCTCCAATGTTCCTTTTAAAGGGTGATTACAAAGTCTCAAAATGTTTTCTTCCCAGTGTATGAACCTGTACGTGAGAACAGCTGAAGCAGAAAACAAATGCAAAACTATTTTCACTTTTAAACATGCATTTTGTAATCATAAAATCCTGAGACAATATTGTTAACTTGCTGCACAGTTTTATTTTGTTGGTGATTTTACAGGAATCAGGAATCACTGTTAAATTCAAATGATGACAGGTGTCGTAGGCTGCCGTCTCTGGATGTGTCGCGTAATAGCATTTCTAGAGAAAATATTCAAGCCTCTCAGCAGCCTTGTGGATCTTAAACCACCAGCAGCCACCAGCTAAGGTGCTACATAATTCCTCAAAAGGATTTGAAAGAGCTTCACTCAACACCTGTTGAACGCGGTGCAGGTGTAACAGAACTGCACTCAACACCTGTTGAATGCAGCGCAGGTGTGACAGCTGCACTTAATACCTGTTAAATGCAGCGCAGGTGTGACAGAGCTGCACTTAACACCTGTTAAATGCAGCGCAGGTGTGACAGAACTGCACTTAACACCTGTTGAACGTGGTGCAGGTGTGACAGCTGATTTTAAGTTGTTGAACGCGGTGCAGGTGTGAAAGAGATTCACTTAACACCTGTTGAACGTAACGCATGTGTGACAGAACTGCTCTTAACACCTGTTGAACTCGGCGCAGGTGTTCGTGCGGTTGTCGACCGATTCCAGGTGCATAGTTCCTCAACACAGGGGATTTAAAATTCAGTCAGCACTGGAGGCAGGAGGGAAATACCTGCTCTAGAGGAAAACTGGCAGCTTTGTGACTAGCTGCTGACGCTACACGGGTCAGGTCATGTATCCTGAAAGCCAAATTTTACACCTGCATAAAAAAAATGTAAAAAAAAAAAAAAAAAAACGGGAAGAAACTGCAGCTGCATGAGATGCAGTTCACGAGTGGATGTTTTCAAACGCAGATGGTGGTGCTGACGTTGTTTTAATACAGATGTGTCCTTTCTAGAGGTCCTGTTTTAATATCGAAAAAGGTTTATTTTCCAAATTAATCTGAACGCACCGCAGTGTTCAAATCCCCCAGCCACTCCCTGAAAGGGGAACATTTGTTTTAACTAAAAGTATTTACACAATTATATGAAATTCCAAATCAGACCAAAGCACAAACGTTAAGATGTAAGATCTGCTTTTAACAAGAATCCAGAATAAAAGAAGACGTGCCTTTTTGTTCATGAATCCAGATTGAGTAGTGGTGATTTGAACCGCCGAGAAACCCAAAGAAACACATCTGAGGAGTTTGTTTAGGAAATTAGGTCTGATGAGAGATGAAACAACCACCAACCTCAGAGCTTCAAAGATGAGCAGTGGAGGATGTTTCTTGTTATGAAGGTCAAAAGGCGACTGCAAAACAATCCACAAACAATAAAAACAGATTGTGCGATGATCCTCACTAAACGAGGACTTCCACAAAGGACACATCTGTATTTTATTTATTTTTTATTTAATGAGCATTTAGATCTCAGTTAAAAACCAAACACGCTGAGCAGCACTTGTATTGTCTCTCCCCACTCAGTTCTGTCTCTCCCCACTCTGTGTAGGCAATAAAATGTCATTTTTGAGGGGTGTTTTTCACTTGTTCTTTATTTCTTCATTTAAAAAAAAGACAACTGAAGCATGCTATAAGTTACACAAACAAGAGCAGGATCTCCTTCACATTTAGGCACCAAATCAATAGAGTTTTATTTAACTCAGTTTACATTCCACAGCACAGATAAATATCTTATTTTTCCTAACTATAAAATAGGTCAATACTTTAGGTATTATGACTGCCGTCAAAATTTAATAGAACAAAAATGTTTTGAAATGTATAAAAATGAAAGAGTTCTTGAATCCTCATAAACTTGAATGAAGACATTTCTGTGCCGAAGAAAGTCACCAGGAGGCTGTTGAGGAAGCCGGGGGTGGCAGAGTTGAGTTAAAGTCCCCATTTTTCCTGTAACCAGCAAAACAAGACAGATTTAGAGGCCGAGCTGAGAAGCGGTAAGTGTAAAAGCAGCAGCGAACACAGGGGTTGGGGGTCGTGGCGATGAGGCGGTCACTGAAATATGAGTCTGGAAAGGTGCAAATTTGCATTACCATTATCACAATAAATGATGGTGAACACAACGTCTAGAGCCCTCATTGGCACAGCCTTTCCTTCAGACACAACGACAGCCAATGAATCACAGTCATGGCAGAGGGCAGGCAAAAGCATCATTTTTAACAAATGTAGATGCAACCTGATCAAAAGCATTCACAGCTGTTTGTTTCTCATCACACTGTGTTTAAGTTTCGAAAGATAGATACTAAGAAGAATTACATTTAGAAGTGCTTCAAAATAAAAACTAACATAAAATAAACACTTCCACGACCACCACCACAAAAAGAGTAAAATTACAATAAAACACAGAAAAATCTGCATATCTTTACGTCTTATAACAAACACTGAAACTAATATAAGTGTTCATATCTGATGTATGCATAGAATAAATAGATAGAATAAAAAAGCGTTTTACTTTTCCAAAGCTGCAAGAAGCTTTGTGAGCCACTTCGCATTTGGATTGACGCAGACCTTTGAACCATTCCTCATGGTGATTCTGTGGAGAAATAAAAAGGTTGTTTTTTTTTATATATATATATATATATATATATATATATATATATATATGTATATATATATCACATTGTACTGTTGCATAAATCTGAAAGTGAAAACTGGTGATGTTTTTATTTGGTAATCAAGAGCTGCACCCCTGAAGTGTGAGGAGCTCCAGTTTGCTGAAGTCAATCAAACTTGTGCAGTTTTATCTCACGACTTTCCGCTTATATCTGTGAGTGGCTAAGATACTTCAAACCCGCAGCCTCATCCTCATGTCACACAAACGCAGAAACCTAACTTAGGACAAAACCAGATTCAAAGATCAAGGGTTTTTTTTTTTTTTTTTTTACCCATTTTGGTTGTTTTCTGAGCTGACAGATGTTTTGTTTTGACACGGTTTAAAGCAGGCAACTACGACCCCGGATCCACACCATCAGGGTCGGTTTGGAGGCAGCGTGGCCGCTTCTTGATAGATACGAGACGCATGTTCTAATCTTAAAAATGAAAATACTTTCATTAGGGAAAGCAGTAAAGGATGCTGTTTTCTATTTCTGCTTCCAGATTAAAGACTTGAGTGCAGATGTCCACTGTAATTCTGAAAAGCTTGAATCCCAGATGGATGGAGCTGACGTAGCCTTCTTAGTGGTGAAACGTCATGAACCAAAAAAGGAAATTGGGAAATTGGGGATCAAACCAGCAACCTCACCAACTCCACAGCCACAGCCCTCCCACTCCAACATCTGAACCACAGATGAACAACCCAATAACTCGGTCGTGACCACTCACTTCACTTGAGTCCGGCGGCACCGTCCAGATGGAGGGGTCACCTCGATTTTCCCGATCCTCCTTTCAGGGATGGGATGGGAGATGATTTGCATGCAATTACACCAAGACCTGGAAGAAGCTGTGAAAAAAAATTCAAATTCATGATAGTTATTAAGTCATTCTGATTATTTTCTGGGTGCAGTACACGTTATTATTTAAAAACACCCTGCAGCATCATGTGGTTGAGACACCACAACAGCAGCTGGCAACTCCAGAAAAAAAGAAACAATTGTGTCAAGAAACTCTTGAAGTGTATCTAAGTTTTTGTCAGAAAAGTTGTCTGCAGGCTATGAGAAGTTAGAGGAAGGTGACGGGTGAAGTCGTTCTCACCGTCCAGAGAGGAGATGCAGCAGCAGAGCGTCAGAGCCGCCAGCAGGAGCAGTGATTTATTCATCTTCTGGGTGGCGGGTTTGGATTTTTAGCATCAACAGGGTTTGAGAAGGATGTGAGACTGAACCGCGAGTCTGGCTTTATATACGTACAAAAGAGGAAGTCTTTTTTTCTTACAGTACTTTTCCTTTCTTTTCGTTGACAGAAGGTAAAGAATTGTGACATCTTGATGTTTTGAGTGGAAGTGTCTTCCCCCGAGTGAATGAAACTTGACCTTAGTTTCTGTTGTCTGTTTGTTTCCATTTTTACTAATCTGCTTGCAAAACTTTTCATCAGTTAAATAATTCAGCTTTTGTGCTTCTGTACTCGTCAGCCCTGACGTCTGACGGACGTAAGATGATGTAAAACACAGTTGTGGTTCAGGTGATTAAAGACCTCTTTTTATAATTATTTTTTGTATTTTTGTAATTTTTTTAAACTTTTAGATAAAAAAATTGTATTTGTTATATGATGCAATAAACAAATTCTCATAATACTGGCACAAGTTTTACATTATGATAAAAGTTGATAAAGCTTTTTCCACGTTGCATCTCGTAACTGGAACGGCACAGAAACCTGCCACGACAGATGTATGGGAGGAAAATCCATGTCATTTTCCAGGAAATGTTTGTAAATGACGTCCATCTTAAACTTAAAACTTAAACGGCCGAAACACCAGGCTTCTGTTGATTAAATGGCTGCTGGTTCCATAAACGCCCGCTTGGGTTCACTTATACGATTGGCCCAAGTGGGACTCAGATAAGATTCAAATCTCGGATGGTTGGTGATCCATCACAAACACTTGGACTTCTGGACCAAAGCCTTTGTGGAGGTAAGAAAACTCCTCCACCGGCCACTCGGGCCTGGCTCCAGACGTGAGACGCTCTCCACTGACCTCCACGTTACAGCAGAAATAAACATGTTTAACATCCTGGGTCGCTTAGTTTAGATTTCACATCCATGGCAGCTTCATTTTCTGACAAATTGACATTTACGCGGTTCACATTACAATGAGCCCGTACGAGGGTAGAGTAGATGCATGCCACAAATCAAAGCGTGGAAACTGAAGCAGCTATTTTTGGACCAAAAGAAGAACGTTTAAGGGCCAGCATAGCTTCAGCTACTACAGCTACAAACCACTGATGAGGCTTGAAATCTGGGTGTAGCCATGGACTCAGACCTGAACCTTCAGAGACGCATTAAGACAATTACAAAGTCGGCCTTCTGTCACCTGAAGAACATCTCCAGGATCAAAGGACCGATGTCTTAGCAGGATCCTGGAAAACTCATCTGTTAGGTTTAGGCACGTAACATTTGTATCATCAAACTCTCTGGAGACAAAGAAAGACACAAACACCATTAGAATTTACTTGCAAGGAGAGCAGTCGAGATTTGTAAGATCTCCAACATACTCTAATTTGTCTCTGCTGCTTCCTTGCTTTTATTTACTCTGGGTGTACCCTAGTTTACAGAGCTGACTGCGCCCCTAAAGGGAGGGGGAAAGGCAGTGGTCGCAGTCAGCGGATTCAGGTATTGAGTCAGGCATTGATTCGTTCTTGTTTTCATTTGTTTAGCAACAAGAAGTTTCCTCTTCTCCGCAGATATCTGCTTTATGCTGATATCCGGAAACTTCTTGTGCAGCACTTATAATTACTTAAACACAGCATTGTTTTATCAGTGCGTCACAGGCGTAAGCAAATCATCATATGTTCTGTTAATAGCAAGCATGATAACTTATTACTTATTTACAATAGTTCCAACATCATCCATGCATTTATCTTCAGTCAACTTGAGTACTGCAACGGTGTCTTCACAGGTCTGACTAAAAAGTCAATCAGACAGCTACAGCAGACCCAGAACGCTGCTTTCGGGGTTCTCACCAGAACCAAGAGAGTGGACCACATCGCTCCGGTTCTGAGATCTTTACACCGGCTCACGGTACCTCAGAGAAAAGACTTTAAAATACTTCTGTAAGTTTATAAACCACTGAATGGTTTAGGACCAAAATACATCAGAGACTTGTTGCTATAGCAACCATAGAGACCTCTCAGGTCTTCTGGTCCACAACCAAATATGGAGAAGCAGCATTCAGCTTTTATGCTCCACAGATCTGGAACAAACTTGTTGACGGATGCTTTTAACTGAATTATTTAAACTCGTCTGAATTTTAATTGAAATGTTAATTTCAGTACTGCACTGTAACTCCATCCATCCATCAATCCATCCGTCCATTCATCCATCCATCCATTCATCCGTCCACCGCTACACTCCCTCCCGCAGCCTCCGCTCCTCTGACGCCAACCTCCTGTCCCCTCCAGTCAGAACCAAGCACCGGACCTGGGGTGACAGAGCCTTGTCCATCGCTGCTCCCACCCTCTGGAACTCCCTCCCCAAACACATCCCTGACTGTACAGACCTTCCAGCATTCAAATCCCACCTCAAAACTCACCTTTACAGAACTGCTTTTAATGTGTGATTAATGTCCTGTGTCATGTTGTGTCCTTATGTACTGTCTTGTGACTTTTAATTGTACTATGTGTTTTGTTACCAATGTAAAGTGTCTTTGAGTGCCTTGAAAAGCGCTATATAAATAAAATGTATTATTATTATTATTATTGATTTTGATATAGCTTATTTTGTGACAAATTGACTTGAATGTTTTATTTGAGATTTGCACAAATGTTTTGTTATTTGCACAACTGTCAACCTCAGTGGAAAAGTCTGCCTGTTACTGTCTACATTGTATTAATTGCACAGTGTATTTTAATTTAATTGTTATGCAGGAAAGGGATATTTGTTTTATTTTCTTCAAGAAGCATTTTTATTCTATATATGCAGGCAGTTTATTTTTATTTCATTTGTTTTATACATTTTGATATTGTGCAGACCTCTGTTAACAAAGGTACCTGTGTGACATTTGGCACGAGGCTTTGTATTAAAACTGACTGTTTTTTTAAGGGTTTGCCTCAGAAAAAAATGAAGCTAACAGAGATGCTATGCTATAATGCTTTGGGGGAAACCCCAATTAAGGCACAGAAAAAATATCGAGATATATATCGAGTATCGCCATTTAGCTAGAAAATATCGAGATATGACTTTATGTCCATATCGCCCAGCCCTAGCCTCATGTATAGTCTGGGCCGTGGCTGGATGACATCACTTCCTCATTAGTCATCACTTTTGCTGTGAAGCTGAGCCGAGCATCCTGCAGCGGGTTCTGACCCAGCCTCGGCTGCATCCAGCGCTCACTGCTGATTTCACCACTGACACCACAACTGAAATAGATTATTCTGCTGCAACAACGCTTGCTGGCGACTCTGCAGCTCCTCCAGTGAGGATCTGCAGAAGGAGCAGGACGCCACGACGAGCTTTGATTGACATTTTGGGGGCGTGTTTGTTCCACTTATTTGCAATAGGCTTGAAAAAGGGTTGAAAACCGCTCTTTTGAAAGCATCTGTGGGGGACAGATGGACAGATGTTCTCCATCCATGCACCTGAGAACGAAGATTAGGCCCAACATGGAAAACTACATCGATTAGTTACTTAATTCGTTAGTTAATAAATAAAATTACAGTCACAATGTGACGTACAGTTTTATAAACTGCAAATAGCCCCGGGCAGGTTCACAGAGAATGATGGAGGTTTGGTCCCGGACAGAAGTAAAGTAGATTTACAGCATTTTGGTTGTCCCCAGCCAGACTTAGAAACAGGCAGATGCTTGGCAAAATATTGGAGAGTACCGGTAACTGCAGCGATGTGGAAAACAGAACTTCTCTGCTTGCCTCAGAGGTCACTGGGTGACCGCCACTTCCTCTTCTGGTAGATTCATTAAGGGGAAATCTTTCTACTCTAACATATAGATATGAAAATCAAATGCAAGATTAAATTTAGATCAGATGATTCATGTACAATAAATGCTTGTCTTCTGGGATCACTTCGGGAAAACCCCAAAGAACTTGTCGTGGGTCAACGGACCGTATCTGGGCTTCAGCCTGGATTTTGCATGCACAGCTGTGCATGTAAACCTCCCTCACATGTCTTTCTAATTAATTTAATCAGACTTCAAGATACATGTCTCAGAAGCTCTGCAGGTACAAGTCCTAAACGTGAGACCTGCCAGCGTTGCCTTTAAACGATTTTCAATTCAGCAACTGAAGCGAAAAAAACATTTAAAAAAAAAAGGACTAATTTATAGATTTCACTGTCTATATAAATGCATCTCGTGCGTGCATGGCAGCATTTGAGAATTAAAATAACATTTTTGTTTTTATAGCATCTAGTACAACAAAAGTGGTCTCTATCTTTCCATGGAACCAGAACATGACCCCGAGCAACTATTAGATAAACAACGGCAGGTAAAAACTCCACTAGTGGGAAAGAACCTGAAAGCCAAACAGTTGCAGGTAAACTTGCCTTTAAGAGGGAAGAAACCTCGGGGGGTTCCAACATTACTGTTGTCAGCATCTTTGAAAAGCTTTATGAATCTTGGACTGCAATTTGGGGATATATTTTCTGGTATATTAATATCCTGGAAGTCCCTTGGCGGCTGCATTTTGTCCAACTCTTGTGTTGGGAAGTAACAACGATGCTGTTACGGCTAAACTAATATGTTCAAGGGGATTAAATAAGTCAAAATCACTGATTCATTTAACACTGTTTAGGTTTACAAACGTCCGTATCACTTCCATTTCTGGTAATGCATTTAACTAAAATGATCTTGGCTGAGATTTAATTGTAACTGGTTTTAGATTATTTCCTTTCGATTCAAATCCTGTTAAACATCTAGGCTACCTGGCTCTGACTACTAATCAATGTATAAAGTAGTTAGTATCCTCATTTTAACTAAGGTGCTTCTGCTGGGTCAGCTCAATGTATAAGAAAAAAGCCATCGATCACATTCAGCAGTTTCCATTTCCTATTTCATCTTCTCAATAATAATTCTCAAAGTTTGTTTTTGAACTACTTTGCTTTTATTAACATGGAGGGATGCAAACACTTAAGAGCAAGACCATCTGAGGAGTGAGACACTCTCCGACTCATTCACACACATATGCGTCACCCCCACTCGGTTGTAAATGTGAAACTTTTTTATTAAACCTTGAAATGTGTGAAAGCTGACGAGGTGTGGTTGCTGCTGCGAGCAGAGCGGCTGCTTCCATGGTGCACATCTGTGCATTAGGATAACGTTTCACCCGTGCAAAAACCTGCACTTGCCAGGTCGGCCTGCCAGCTGTGCCAACATGCTTTGCTTCTGTCATAGACCACCAACATCTGACCAGTCGCCACTCAGAGCAGCGCCCTGCTGCGGGAATAAAAGGCACTTTAAAACTGAGAGGCTCCCTGGTGAAGTTTCGCAAAATATGGCTCCCCTTCTTAGTTTATTATGATAGGCTACAAGTATTGAATTGGGATGAGCAATAATCTGAATTGGGTTTAGGACACCCCCCCCCCCCAGTGAAAGTGACAGCACGTGCAAGTGGAAAGCTATTAGAGGAGCAATCTGCAACAGAGATCATTTCCAGCGAGGGTTTCAGCCTCTTTTCACCTGTGCATGCATGCCGAGAGAATGCGGGTGGTTGCATGATGTGTGAAGTGGAGGGTGGGTGGAAAGCTTTATCAATACCGAGCTGAGGGACTAATATGGGCGGGGATTGCATGATGGCTGAAATGACTTATCAAAATGTTGTTTAGGGCTCCAATTTTACTGTCGTCCCTGCAAGTGTCTTTAAGAAAATGAAAGAAATTAATCTACAGAAAGGGAAATGTGTAGTGGAGATCCACATGAGAGGAACCAGTAGTGGTGGAGACTTTCCCTGTACATGCGGTGTGCAGAAACGTCAGCAGTTTCATTCATTCTGCTAACTTCTTTGTATAAAAGGTCAGATTTTTTTCTCCCTTTTCTTGTATCCTCCCATTTCAATAGAATCGAGACATTTAAACTGCTCATCAGATGCTGAGTCAGCCAAATCATGTATATAAACCTACACACATTATAAATGCAGCTCTGACCCCAGTTTTCAACTTTACTGACTCAGTTCCACTTTGAACATAGCATCAGAAACTGGAGCAAAGTCTCTTATTATGAGCAAAAAGATACTTGTTTCTCGATATCAAGTACTCCAAGTCCGGACTTGGTTTATACTTGGCAGGTTCGAGTCAGAGACCACGTTTCCAGATTTCTGCCACTGGAACGGCGGCGTACTCGTAGATGTCACAGCTCAGCTCACTTGCTTTCATATAAGCTCTGTATCGATGGATCAAACACAGTTTTGAAGTGAGAAGACAGAACTTCTTGCATCAAAACACCTTTCTGTCTTACATTAACACCAGTATTTCAAAGCTGTGAAGTTTCTCAGCCGTTACTTCTGCTCACTCATTTCATGTGAAAGACAAACTAGGATTTGTTGGCCATGTCAATGTTTTTAGGCAGTAGTGGCCTTTATTCAAAGTCGTTGGACAGGAAATTGGTATCGAGAAAGGGGGGAAGACTTACAGGCCGGGATTTGAACCTGCGCTGCCTGCATGAGGGCGATAGCCTCCATAAATGCCCCCAGCTGAAACCATCCAGGCCCAGTATTTGGCCCTCTAACGTCTAACAAATCTGTTGGCTGCATCTCTGATAGAAATGAGCAAAGCAAGAATACACCTGGGGATTTTGATTGCACTAGTCTAGATGCGTAAGTTTAGACAATAGTCTGGTTGCGACTGATGACAAGAACACTGACTGAGACCCGGCCCATGACAGGACTTTTTTTTTTTATTATTATTCAGAGAAAAAAATATTTTTATCCGAATTCTGACTTTTTTTTAAAATAAGAAAAACAATCCTCCCTACATTTTTTTTGTTTCTTTAGTTTCTGAAAAAAGTCAGAATATTAACTTTTTTTTTCTTCATGGGCCCTAATCCTCTTCCTAACATTTTTCATGTCTAAATAAGTTATTGATTAATTGTAGGAAGTGTCCTTCCTAGTGTCCAAGGAACCTTGAGGCCCCAGGTTCAAGCCCTGGAATGGCAAACAAGATGAACCACTTTGGGCCCTTGAGCAAGGCCCTAAACCCTAATTGCTCCCCTGGCGAAATGTTGTGTTTGTTCTCTCAGATGTACTGTAAGTCGCTTTGGATAAGAGCGTCTGCTAAATGACAGTAGTGTCAACTTAATCTTGTGGTCTCCAATCCCTGCTGCTGCTGACAAAAATCACGCAAGGTTACTGTAGTGTCCCTTTTGCTGGATGGCAGGAAGCAAACAGTTTTTTGACTTAATTGTAGTGTCCCTTTTGCAGACCACCGGTTGCCAGTTTTACTTGTTGTGACGTGTGCAATAAATGCAAATGTACAAAACTGTTTTCATTGAGTAACTTTATTTTAATCACACTTTGTTTCCAATTTAAAAAAGTGTCGTCGATTTCCAGTTCTGCGTTTCAATTCCTTACTCAAAAAACATACAAATCTTTCCTTTACCATACCAGGGATGATACCAGGGAGCTAGGGTTCGAGACCCTTTCTCTCAAAGGACAAACTGCATATAAATCCAGCAATTCTGGAGCGCTACTGACAAGTAAAAATCAATATCTGCGGAGGTAGGACGTAAGATGAGAAGCGATGTACATATACACCCATTTTTTACACACACACACACACACACACACACACACACACACACACACACACACACACACACACACACACACACACACACACACACACACACACACACACACACACACACACACACACACACACACACACACACACACACACACCCCTTTAAATTTTTCCCTCTTTGTTTCATTGCAGCCATTTGCTAAGATCAAAGAAGTTGACTCACATGCTGTCCATTTCATCTGATCCTCCTTGAAATGGTTCTGCTTCTTCATTGGAGCCCAGATGCATTTAATTAAACTGATTGGACTTGATTAGGAAATGCACACACCTGTCTATATAAGACATTACAGCTCACAGTGCATGTCAGAGCAAATGAGAATCAGGAGGTTGAAGGACCTGCCCAGGGAGCGCAGAGACAGAATTGTGGTAAGGTTCAGATCTGGCCAAGGTTACAAAAGAACGTCTGCAGCACTCAAGGTTCCTAAGAGCACTGGGGCCTCCATAATCCATAAATGCAAGAAGGTGAGAGAGGTAAAGAAGAACCCAAAGATCACTGTGGCTCAGCTTCAGAGATGCAGTAGGGCGATGTCAGAGATATCCTGGCAGGAAACCTCTTCCAGAATGCTCCGGACCTCAGACTGGGCCGAAGTTTCACCTTCCAACAAGACAATGACCCTAAAGCACACAGCTAAGATAACAAAGATGCAAAAGCGCAGCTTTTGCAGATCGTTTACAGCCGTAAATAAGCTGAGGGAGAAGACCTCCATCACTATTTCCATGCACTGTCCCAGATTTCAAGCTCTGTAGAGAAGCAATATGCAAATGTAACACCTACTAAGAAAATGGGATCAGTTCGTAGAAGGTTTAAAGGATTCCGCTCTCAAAAGTGAAGTTAGAAAGATGGTTGCGAAGCCCTCCTGTGGGAAACAGAGGAAGGTCGGTCCCCTCCGTCCCAGAGTTGTAAAGAGCAGTCAAGTTCAGGCCAGCAGTAGCCAACTGATTACATAAGATGTTCAAAAAGCAATTACTCATCAGGGGGAAGCAGATTTAGGCATTACACTTGCTGACCTACGAGTGCTGTAAGTGAACTGAGTAGACGCACCCCTTAACAGCCCGTACATGAGCCTAAGCCGTGATCTAGACCAGTGTCTCCCAACCTGGGGTCCGGGCCCCCCCTGGGGGGGCGCCAGAGATCTCTGGGGGGGGGCGCAAAACTTTGTCTGCTTTGAGGATATGCAGTTGTAAAAAATTATATTTGCGAATGTTAAATAAATAAAAAATAACACACCTAATGGAATACTGTAATCCAAGTCTGTATAAACCCACGTAGTATTTTAAAATTACCAAAATATATTTCTAAGTTATTTAGCAGGATAAAAACTTAACTTATTATTATATCATTATTCAACATTTAATCATACTACTACTCCAACAGGTTGTCAAAGGAAAAATTTTTAAAATGTTTGCGCTCATATTAAAAGAGACATTTTTCTGAAATTATTTTATGTCCTTGCAATTATTTTCTGTGCGTATTTTATACATTGGTGACACAAAATGAAGGTGAGAAAGACAAAGTCATATGTATACATGGTAAACCAAAGAGAAATGTATCACAAAAACATAATGTTCATTTTTTCAATTAAAGATTTGTAACGAATCACTTTACTCTTTTGGTGCTAGTACGTACGGGTCGGGGGGCCCAGCAGGTCTTAGACACAAGTAAGGGGGGCTCCAAGGAAAAAAGGTTGGGAACCACTGATCTAGACCGTCCTATACGACTATGTAGATCTTGATATAGAAGTAAACGGTCTGACTGTTCATGAGGGAGGGTTCCTGATGGTCAAAGATTGTGCCCACTTACTCTGATCCAGGTGTCATAGGGATGAATATCTTTGAAACATGCAGAGACATAATACACACTGAGTTCACACTGCAAGGTAGACTGGATTTAAACCCGAGAGGCTTTCAATATTCTTCATGCAGTAAATGTAACAGACTGCTGGTCTATCTAGATCAGTGTTTCCTAACCCTGCATGCAGGACAGGCCCACTGTCCTGCATGTTTTAGATGTTTCCCTTCATCATCACACCTGATTAATGGTCCTAATTAGCTTGTCATCAAGGCCTGCACAGTTCTGTTGATGACACAGCCACTTGTATCACGGTGTGCTGAAACAGAGTAACATCTAAAACATGCAGGACAGTGGGCCTCGAGGACCAGGGTTGGGAAACACTGATCTAGATGACATCTTGGTGATTTCAGAAACGTTTGAGCAGCATTTGGAGAGATTATAAACAGTGTTTAAGAGTTAGGAGTCGGAGTGGTGGAGCCAGGATACAGGAGGAGGCGAAGATGGATGGTAGGTTTCACAGGTGTGTTGTAGAGGACGGAGAAGGTTTGGGATGCAAAGGTGGCTGACATGTATTCCAAGCTATAGGAGTCAAGTTGGTTCATTTGTTTCATTCTCTGAGAAATCTTTGTTGCAAAAGACAGTGGCAAAGACTGCGTAACCGCTTGTTCTTTAGAAGATTAGGAAGAGTGGAAAACTGACCTGCTGCCAGCGTGGTTTGAAATAAAACTCAAGAACACCAGAAATAATTGTGTGCTGTGTGGCATCAAAATTTCATGGGCAACAGACACACACACACACACACACACACACACACACACACACACACACACACACACACACACACATTTGTATATGTGCAGTAATAATTAAGAGATGATAATGGAAGTATGAAACCGCTGATGCCAGTAATCTGGGGGTGGATGGGGGGAAGTGGGTGGTGTTGGTATAACTGCTTGTAAATCTGTGTACCAGTGGTACGGTAAAGTGAAGCTGGAGCTAAAACTGTGCTGTCAGTGGATTGGGGTTAAATGTTAATAAATAAATGTGATTACAGATCGCCTGATCACTGCCGATCACTAAACAGCAACCAGTGTAAAACACAATCATCTCAGTTTCTGTGCCGGTACTGTAACATTTATATTTTTGTCATGTTTACAAATGTATATGCTTTCTTTTAGTTGTTTATAGTGTTTATACTTTATAGTTTTCTTGTAATTTGCAGCTGGAAATCTTGTCTTATATATAGCCTGCATTTTTTTTTACATTTTCATTAAAATGTTAAGATGATATGAATCTTGTTATGAAGTAAAAGCCTCAGGCACTGTGGGACCTCTTGATCATCAGTCCTTTAGTATTTTAGACAGTTGTGAAACCATCCAAGTCAATTGCGTGGTTTTAAAATAAACTCAAAGAATTTCACCTTCTTAGGTTCCTCTTCCATTTCAAGATAAGACGGAAGTTTCTTCTATAAGGAGCGTTAAGTTGCAGAATCAAAGCAGAGAAAACAGACGCAGCAGATTATCGAGACGGAGCGCACTTCCTCACAGGAAGCGCAGACCCAGTAAAAATAACCCCATAACTGGCATCTCTACATTATACCCCTGAGGTGAAAGTCTTCTGTGTTCCAATAAAGGAAACCACTGTATTTAAATTTCCCGACTCTGAAATCAGATCACATCTGCCCTCCCACCGCAATTCTGCTGAAAGGAAGCTAGAAAACACAAAGCATGTGTAGGTGCTTCCGAGCTTGTATCCTTGTTTTTTAAATTTATTTATTTTTATTTTCATGTTAACATTAAAAACATTCATATTCCCTTGTTTGATCAAAACTGAACTTTTAAATTATCTTTCTAGTTTCACCAGCAAGACTTTCACTGATGTTTGCGGCTTTGCCGACGGTGCAGTCAAGGACCAATGGGAAAGCAGAATTTTAATCTTCCAACTGAAAATAAATAAGTAAGAAGCCAAAAACAAGTCAGATTTCCTAAAACATTAGACATAGACACATTATTAGCTGATTTATGGTACTTTATTAATATTTTACCAGTATATTTTCAAACATAGGTGACCCCAGACGGACTGACAGGGTTGTGTTTTGAGTGTTTTGACAAAATATTTTGCCTTCATATATTCATTTTTGAGAAACCGTTGTGATGAATCTCACAATACACAATGCCAGAAGGGAGAAAGTTGGGGTGATATTACAAATAAAATGCATAACAAAAAATGCAGTGATGCCTACATTTGCTTTGACTCTTATTTCTATGCAAGACATTAGATGTTCTCTTGAAAGCACCATGTGTTGCTCTTAAATCCCAGCAGCTTTTCTGCATTAATGCTGCCGTCACAGAAGTGTACAGGACTTTTCCCAAAGGCACTGATGCAGGTTGTAACAACAGTCTGGATGGGCCTTTCTGAGTTTGTGCACTCAGCTCCCACTTCTTTATTAAATAAAAAAAGGGGGGGGGGGGGGGGGGGGGGGGGTCTGGAGTAATTATCTAACTAAAACACATGTCTGTTCTGTGATGGTGCATCTCAGATGTCTCAAGATCATGACAACAAGGAAGACTTTTTATGGCCTAAATCTTCTACACTGGTGACGGGTGAGTTCCAGGTTCACTGACTGGTTCCAGTCAAAATTAGTTAACGTGAACTGGTAAACTTTGCTCATGATTGATGCTTTATCTAGTCAGTTACTCAATATTATTTCAATTTCTATATACATGATACTGAAATACAGTGTATAAACAAGTATAAAGGATTAAAAAGGAATAAAGTGTCTGTTTTCTTACTCCTGCTCCCACGGGATCTCTGACCATAGCTGCCCACTCCCACGTGATATATTGAGTTTGTGACATCTCCATCCATGATATATGAATATACACCCACTTAATCCCCTGCAGCCTGGATAGGGTACGGGGGTGTGCTGCAGATTAAGGCAGGGGTACACCAGGTCACCAGCTGGGCCACGTATATCCAACCAACCATCCACGCTCACTCCTAAGAGCAGTTTAAACCATGCAATCAACCTAACGTACATGTTTTATGACTGCGGGGGGGAGATAACCCGCACAAGCACAGGGAGAAAGTACGCCCTCCACACAGAACGACTCCTGCCGAGAGTGGAACCAGGAACTGTGCAGCTTGTGCCATCTCCTGTCTTCAATCCACCGCATTAAACATGTCTGAAATAGACTCAAGACACTGTTTTTGCACTTTAAATACGAGTTCAATCATTCTCTGAGCCCAAACTGTTCACTCCCTTACTGGTAAGCACTGCTTTAAGTACGCTGCGCCTGCCACTTGGAGAAAATTGCAGAAAACTCTAAAAAAAAAAAGTTAAAGGAGCTCATCAACCTTGTATCTCTGAAAACCCGTGTGAAAGAAATTGGAGCAGCTTCATACCGAACCAGTTCTTGTTCTAATGTGAATCTTGAGCCTTAGACCTCTTGCTTTTATTCTGTAAGTTATTTTATTTGTGTTCCTGTGTGATTCCTGGGTGTTTTGTAATTGTTGCAATTTTTTTATGCTGCTGTCTCGGCCAGGCTTCCCTTGGAAAAGAGGTCATTGTGTCTCAACGGAACCAACATGGTTAAATAAAGGCAATAAATAATTACTGTGGTTAAAGCTAGCTAAATACCAAAAAACCCATCTGGAATACCGACTCATCTGACCACGATATGACGTGGTCCCACTGCACTCTTCATTTTTAGCCACAAGTTTTGCAATCGAAATTTTTCATTTATTGCATCTAATAAGAAAAGTAAACTAGAAACTTCCCTGATGTGGAAACTGACATATCTCCTCCGAGTTACCTGCATGTCTACGGTTCCTCCAGTCCCTGCTCTTCTCCTCGTTCATTATATGAAACCCACAAGTTTCTGTACATGTGGATATTTACAGCCTGTTGATGGAGAGGCTCAAACTATGAAGTGTGTCACTTTTTCCACATTGAAAACATTTTCTGAAAAGTGCCGTTGATCAAACTCCCAACCACCTGAAAAGTCACGTCTCATTTTACCGTAACCGAGTGCTACGGTTGCTCAGAACTGTTAACATGTAGGCCTAGACACCACAGATATGAGAAAGTGTCCTACGTTGACTCTGTTGAGATCAGAAATTTCAATATAATAGATGCTGAAATCATCATCATTTGAAAAGGTGTCAACCACAAGTCTTCCATGCATGAGCCACCAGCACAACGGCAGCAAAGAGAAGTAGATTTGGCCTAAAATGAAACAAAAGCAAAACTTTTGAGTTCTTGTTTTGCTGACTGTTGCACCCTGAAACCCAAGGGCACACATTTGCATCACATTATCTCTCTTACATTGTTATAAACATCAATTCTTCCCTCTCAGAGTGGTGTTGGTAGGCTGCACGTAGGTTTTCATTTGAAATCATTGCAGCAGCTGGAATAAAGAGCCTCAAACACAGACGTGAGAGTTGAGTCTGGTATTGTGCTGCACCATGTTGCACATGGGCAGAAAACAAAAACCGAACCTATTACTTATATAACTTTACACTCGTTCCCATCAAGGTGGTCTTAACCTCAAAGAACTGGCAGAGCTTCAGCGGTTGCAGTCATGCGTCTCAGATTAACCGCGAGTCCCAGCATGCATCAGGTGGAAGGGTCCTGAAATGATCTGCCAACTCTCACCTCCATGTCTGAAATCAAAAGAAAAGTGATCATCTATCCATCCATCACTAATTAGTTTCTCTAAACATCATTTATACTCAACTTACCTGGTTTTTGGAAACTCCAGATTTGACTACAAGGTTTATTGGTTGGATGTAATCATTTCTTTTTACAGATTCTCAGCTTGGTATTTTAAATCCACCAGAGGACCTCTTGACCTCACGCTGCTCAAACACTGCTGACGGATCAAACTTTTAGAAAAGCCAAAGTGTTTTCAGATCACAAATAAAACTCAGCGTTTATCGGCTGCACTCGGCTGACCAAAGGCAGCCAGCATGTTCATGTGAGCAGCTAGAAATATTAGTATTCAAAAACACCACATTACATCCTGTTGATGCCATTAATAAATATAATCCACATCCACATCTAAAAAGAAAAGAAGGGGAACTACCATGTTCCATTAATTCAGTTTGGTAAACCCATAATGTAAGAATGGCTCAAGACCAGAAATAAACGGCTGTTGGTGACAACTAATACTGAAACTGACAGCAAAATATGCATTTAGGCCAAAACATCAGCGGAGAAAAATATCTGGATATTTCTTGATCAGATTAATACAACGGTACTAAAATCTCCAACGGAAGTTTTTATAATATAGTAACAATTTTTCATATTTCCATTATAGTCTGATAACAGTGGGTAATTGATATGTGTTGAGGTTGCATTACAAAAATACCCCATATTATGTTTAGTTACTTATCTATTGACTTCCATAAAATGATCAAACTCTATTCTCTATACTCTGACAACATCCAGCAACGGCTGTAATGTGGCTTTAGCCTTTAGGTTATTGTGTTTTTAATACACAAGACTGACTTTATTTTTCCCCTCTCTATCAAATACCTCATCCCCAGTCAGTCAGGATAACTGTGATAATGTTTGGATGAAGAGAGAGAGAGAGAAAAAAAAGACAACAGCGCCATCATCAGTCCATGTACTCTCAGACTTTTCTCCAGGCCTGACTGAAATATTGTCCTCAATATATAATACTTCTTACAATACTAAACTCCAATGAAGATGCAAAAACTTGGACAAAATAAGTCCTGACCCAATCGAGCATCAGCTTGAATATTTGTACAAAAACTAAGTTCTGTCTGGCATCGGTCCTCCTTTAGTTAGATTTAATTCCATTTTTAATATTCTTTCCCCACAAAAACATATATCCTAGTTCCCCTGTACCTGTGACTCTACTTGAGAAGTTTTTTTTAATGCTTACTTGTAATGTTGAAGTCCCTCTATGCAGCAATCCCATTTCTGACCACGGCACATCACATTCATAGTCAGCCATGTGAGAGGCAATGAAGCACTTTTAGATGGTAAAGGTAATGTCATCACTAGATGTGCCGGATAGTCCCCATTTATAAACACAGTATTGTCACTGGCTCTTTCGTGAACAGATCTTGCACACCCCCATGTGGTCAGAAGTGGTATTGCTAGTGTGGCTTTAACTTAAAAAAAAAAAAAGAAAAAAAAAAAGCCACTACAAAAAGTAGGATTGTTCTCATCAAGAGAATATCCTACACTTTTTATCTATCCTTCACACTTTATAAATCTAAATAATCAACTCTGAATTTAGCACATTACCTTTACCTTACCCGATGTCTGCCCCAACTGTCAGCTCCTTTAAATCAGGCCTAAAAACATTACTGTTTACTGAAGCGTACTACTAAATTAAATACTTACCTGCTCTATTCTACTGTCCTTATTTTAAACAACTTGTGCTTTTTATTATTTTACCTCTTTTCTTATCATTTTATTTGTTATTTAAGCATACTCTTAAATTAAATACTTATTTATGTTTTAAGTGTGTCTTGCCGCTTTTAATGTTGATGTAAAGCACTTTGAATTACCTTGTGTTGAATTGTGCTATACAAATAAACTTGCCTTGTCTTAGTAGACTAGTCCTTCTGTCAAACAGCCTCATCTGCAGCATCTGGACCACAACTAGAATAGTAATCTTCTGCAGCCGCAAAATTAAGATCCACACCCACAACTTCAATTGAAAGACTAAGATAATAATGTTGAGGGCAAGAATTTTAACATAGCGTAGCAGCGCTGAAGTTGCTGTAATTAATAGAAGTAAACATGGCGTGTAATCAATAAATGCTCAAAACATGGCGTCACGAAACTCACATCTCAATTATTACTGCAGATTATTTAAAAAAAACAAACAAAAAAACACAAACACACACACTAGAGAGAAACTCTGAATACTTTATTGTTTATAAGTAATTTCTGCACAAATATACCAGAAAAAAATACACATTAACTATATTTATCTTCTATAAATTTAGCTCAAACTAGCTTTCTTACAATAGAATCATTTGTTAGAATCACTAAAAAGAAAAAAACAAGCTCAAAGAGGCGAGTTCTGTGCATAGCTTATAACAACCTCCAGACCCCCAAAAAAAGTTTAAATAAATGATTTAAAATAATACAAAAGACCGTGGCGATGTCGAGCCAAATTCAGTGGTTCATCCCAAGAGGTGAGTTTTACCAAGCATGCGATCAATAAACGGGTCGCTGCGGATGGACTGTGAAAAAGACAGTCGTATGAAGAGCTGGGATCAGCAGCTCGGCGTGATGAAGATGTGAAGCAGCGAGGGACAAAACTGCTGCCTCACTCAACAAATATCTAACTACAACTCAAGTTTACAGGTGAAGTCGCTTAAAAAAAAAAAAGGACATTCTTCATAGAAGAGTCCAAATTGAAACACGAGTCTTAAACATGTTTTTTATTGTTCTTTTAAGGTTTTTGCAATGTTTAACGAGTTTGAGTCTAAATTATTTGCTTTGATAAGCAAAAATGTAAAAAAAAAACGTTCAGTAAAAGTATAATATTTATAACTGGTTCTGTCAATCAATTTATTTAATCTATCAGGGCATAAAGAGGTTTGTGAAAGGGACACTGTTTTTACTTCTTATTTCCAGATAAATCAGCATGCTCTTAAAGAGAAAAAAAAAAGAAAACATACACATGACGCGTAACTTTGTGGCCCTTGCAGGATTAAAACAAAAGATGCTCTTTTTGTGAACAATACTTGCAGAGCAACAAAAACCAGCCAGCTGGTTTCTGCATGATTCCTCTGTTCGGGGTGAAAACTCCACATTTTTCCTGCCTCAGTGGTGCTTTTCTTTTCTTTTTTTTATTCCAGTAATCAGTAAACTGAATCAAAATAAGGCTCATTGGAAACACCAGCGAGGCTGGAGCGCATGTCGTTCCCCCACCAGGGGGCAACAAAGACTTTTACAGTTGCAGCTGTCACAGAACCCCCTCCTTATCGCACCTGAACACAAAAACCTCAGCTGAGGAACATCAGTCGTAATCGTCGACGTGTTCACTCGGCTCAGCAGAAAACCTTGCCTCAGCTGGAGCTTAATACTCGAGCATGCAAAGAGTGTACAGTTGGGCTTCTAGTAAACTTAGCGATAAGCTGACGGAAAGAAACCAACAAAACAAAAACAAACGTTTCCCTCCTCACCATCACCAGCACTCTTATCACAGTTTTCAATGTGCTTTTGGCTCATTCAAGAGAAACGTCAGGCACACAGTGGTTCTGTTTCCCCCCGATCAACAGGGAAAAACTATTTCAGACAAAAAAATTTCTGCACAGTGGTTTTCCAAAAACTTTCAAATCACATTAAGTGTTGGATGTGATGCATTTAATATTCGTCATTACGCATCAAACGTGTGTTTATTTATTGTGCAACACATCCAGTATGTAAACTGCACAGTTAGTTTATCCTGTTCTGCTGCTGAGCTTCAGTGGAGATGGCGGAGCCTCTGAAGGCCACAATCATTTTAAATCCAAACCAGCAGGATTACTGCTCAGCACTTTTGAGAGAACAAGAAGGTGTCAATTTAATTCCACAGAGATTTTATGAACATATATTTGAAAAAAAAAAAAAACAACAACACAATTTCAACATGAGAGCAGATGATTACGTTCACTCTTAAATGTGTGTGGCTGTAAACCGTAAAGCTTATGAATTGGTCAGTTTGTTATAAGAACAGGAAATTAAATCCAGAATCATCCACACATCCCCAACATATCTGCAATGCATCTGAGATTTAACATCTTCCTGCCGCTGCTGGTATTAAAGCGGATCGCTTCTACTCATCTTCAACACTGTTTAATGTCATGCATTAAAGCCAGTCTATGCAGCATTGCCACATCTGACCACACGGAAGCGCATGTAGTTTCTGTAATGTAGTTTGTTTAAAACATTTTAGTCTAAAACACAGCTGAGTGATACACTGCTGGTGCACGTGAGATTAATGAAAATGTGTGTTCAGCGAGGTCAACTAACGAAACTGGATGGATACTTTTATCTAAATATGAACTAAACAGGGAAAATGTTTTATAATTGTTTCTGTGGACTAATTTAGCAATTTACTGTTCATAGAAACTGTTAAATATGTTGAATAAATGATGCAAAACTCATTTACTTTGGAAAACAAAAATGTCCTTGTGACAGCAGCTCACTGACCTTCTCTCAGATTTACATTTTCTGGGAAATAAAGTGTCTCCAAAGTAAACCAATCGATAATTTAAACAGTCTTATGAAGATGATCACCTTCAACCAGAGCAGTGAGTTTCACTTTTACCAAATTGCTGGGGATAAATAGATGATTTTGGGGGCCAGAAGTGGCAAACCTCCTGTTTTAACCGCAACACAAGCGAGATGGAGTTATTTTGTGCCTTCACGCGGAGTCGCCCTCCACGTTAACAAACGGCGTTGCAGGCAGGCGCTGCAACAGGCTTCACGTAAAGTGCAAACTGACGGCTTTTCCTCTCCCGGCATCAGACCAGCTGAAGCTTGCGTACAGACCCGGACAGACGGACGATGGGGCGATGCACGGGTCAACGTGTCGTCCACTGCTGCTGCCTGGCTTAATGGCTCTCTATCACCACGGGCTCGTAGCCGGAGGCAGACACCCTGAAAGGAGTCAAGAGGGACAAGAGTCATATGTTTATGCAATCATTGCACAGCTTCACCTTTTATTGCTCACTTTTCAACCTTTTTAGTTATAGGTTTTATAGTTTTTAGTATTTTTTTTTTTGGTTGGTTCGTTTTAGTTTCATCTTAGTTTCTGAGGTACTGACAAACTGAGGATGAAAGAATTCCATCGACAATCCCGAACAGTACAAAAATCCTTCACCTTTTTCTCTGAGTTATTAAAATTAGAAGAAAAAAACTTTGAGGAAGAAAAACGAGAACAAATGTTTGGGACCCATTTCTTCATACGCACAGATGGGGAGGAGATTATGTTGCAACATGAGCTCCCGTATAAAATCTGCTTTCACATCAAGGGGGACAACAAAGGCGCAGGCATCCACAGTCTTTTAGATGCTGTTGTTTCCTTTTCTGTCAGCAACACCTCAACACTCCTCCTTCATTTGCCATCTGTCATTTCATCTGTCAACGTCACACCAACATCAATCCTGATGGACTGAAGAGTCTGAAATAAAGCTCATCCATCCATCCAGCCATCCATCCATGGACCAGAGTACAGCTTAGTCCCATACGAGCCAAGGTGTAGCCTGAGATCCTCCGGCGTGTCCCTATTAGAGATTCCAAGATCTCGACTAAAAACTAAGGGCGACCAGGCCTTTGCTATCAGGGCCCCGTTGCTCTGGAATGACCTGCCGGAGGAGATCAGGCGAGCCACATCTCGTCCATTTTTAAATCTCTTTTAAAAACACACTTTTTTAAATGTGCTTTTACTTAACATCTAATAATTTACTCTATAATATCCAATGTTATTATTTTCTAATCTTTTATTTTATTTCTATGTTCTTATGTTTTTATATTTTTGTCATTTTATTGGATTCTGCCTTTTAATTCTGCTCTTGTAACAGCACCTTGTAACTGTGTTTGGAAAGATGCTATACAAATAAAGCTTATTATTATTATTATTATTATTATTATTATTATTACAGCTGAACCTGGAGGGCTTTATGTTCCCAACACTGCTCCAAGGACTAAACGCGAACTGAACCTTCGGAGGTGACCTCAGTACGGCTCGCCGTATACGTGTGAGAAATGCTGACTAAGCGCCCCGAGTGCATTCAGACAACTGGAAGGGACCGGTTAAGAGAGCACTTGGAGTTGTGCTTTAACTTCTTCGTAAATGAGAAGTTTTGCATCCCAACTCCTGTGGGGGGGGAGGAAGTGAGAGCGACATACAGACACCAACGGTGTCTCTGCAGCAAACCGCACAGACGGCGCCGCTGCGCGCGTGTGTCAGCGCTGAAACAGGAAGTGGTACAGACACAGAAAGTGAGACTCACCTGTTCCCCAGCCTGATGCCGCTGAGTGCAGTGGTTCCATCCCTGCTGACGAACAGGCGGAGGTTACTGTCTGAAAGTACAGAAGGACAGAAAAACAGAGTCAGAGTCAGCTGAAGGAGTCCGGATACTATGGTGTGACACAACACAGAGCTGAAGGAGCGTTTGGTCCAAACATGGAGCTGCAGCCCCATCAACGCCTCCAGCTCTGACGTGGTCACGGCTTTAGGATGACAATAACATGCTTTAAAATTACCCGTAAAACCTTCATATGGAGAAATTCAGAATAAACAAATAACACAGCTGAACGCAGACCTACACCAACTTACACACTGATACCGTCACATTTCCCACAAACCACAACTGCTAAGTCTGCAGTAAAGTTGCTTTCATCAAAGAAGATTATGACTAAATAATCGTCGTCAACGAACCTTTACCAAGACGAGAGGAAACGAAAATGCTGGTAACCATAACGATAATTAAATATATAATGCAATATCGTAGAGGAATAAAAATGAGACTAAAATGTAGATTACAAAATAAAAACTGCTAAAATGTGTCTTCATTTTCGTTGACCAAAACGAGACGAAATATTCTAACAAAGATCCTTAATATCCATGATGTTTTAAGTAGTTTCCTCTGGTTTAGTTTTGCTGCTGGATGACGTCACGTCCTCAATCCCAGTCGCGATGCAGCTGCAGGTTAGAGGCTGATGCCGTTAACGCTCTAGGTTCACGTCAATTAAAAACAAAGTTAAACAGAGAAAGATGGCCGGCCACGCGGGGATCTTCTCTGGGGCTGGGAGAAGAAGAAGAGACCATCTTTGGATACACTTTCCTACATAGACGTGGAAAAGAAAACCGAATGTTTTGTCGAAAAAGAAAAAGATGGGGAGAAATGTGGAAAAATAAATATGTTGTAAACTCAAATTAGAGCGTCTTCTGTATCTGGAATGAATGAATTCTTGAGTCTATAAGGTAAAAATAATATAATAATAAGATGACCTTGTTTGAATTGTAAAATGGGTTTGGCTAAATACAATCTTTGACTAAAACTAGACTAAAATGCTCAGACTTTTAGTCGACTGAAACTTGACAAGACTAAAAGGAGTATGAACATGACTAAAACTAATAAAAACTAAAGTGATAGCTTGACCCAAAGACTAGACTAAAACTAAAATTGAAACAGGGTGACAAAAACAACACTAGTCTGCCGGCAACAGACAACTAGCAGATACAGTAGCAGCTCAGAGGACAGGCCCTCTGGAAAGGAGCCATCAACCAGTCAGGAAAAAGATTCAGTTAAAATCAACTGAGACATTTAAAAAATGTGTAGAACAGATGTGACATGAAATCAAACCTGAAACATACAGCATATATCAAATAAAAACTGATGACACGCTAAAGCAAAAGTTGGTTTACAAAGGACAGAGAACCAAAATCCTGCTGGATGAATCTAAAGGATTTAACACGCAACTTTACATCATGAAACCTACAAGGCTGGATTGAGGTTTCACCAACTGGGCTCTCTTCTGCACCAACTAAATGTGTTTACGTCCCCAGAGCAGCTCTCACCCAGACCTGCTGCTGTGGGTTTTGAGACTACCTTGTGTGCAGGGTATTTTTTGGTTGCCGGGTGCATTTCCTCCCTCGCTACCTTGTGTTTATTGTGACACGGACTCGTGCGTCAGTCGACATCTGCTGATTAACATAAGAGGCAAAAGGAACGCTGGCTGGAGACGGCTTATTAAGCTTTACATTTAAAAAAAAAGCTGATATGGAAAAAGGCTGCTATGAGCAAGTCACATGCTGCCACGTTACACCGTGGCCTGCGAGCAGCTGAACCTACACTAACGAACCAGGACTTTTTATAATTTACCGTCTAAAGCAAACATGCTTAGGACATTAAATTAGGAAATCTTTTTTAGCAGTTACTTTACTTTACTTACAATTACTTTAACAAATATTGAAAATATTCATATTTTAAGTGTTGCTGATGATTCTTAGGTGATCACATTGTTTTGAAAACTAATTCACACCAACAGACAATAAACATGCGCTTCGTTTTTCCATCTGAACAACTTTCCCATCGCACCATTGTTTGAAAGGTTCCTGCGTGGCTGCAACGGTGCCACCGCTTCTCCAGTTTCAGGGCTTTGTTTTTGTAATGCTGCTTCAATCTTCTGCACAATTAGCCAACGTTTAGTTGTTAGCGTTTAGAGAGGCATGCATGAGTTCAGAGGTGGACAGAGTACTCGACCCCAGTACTTGAGTAAGAGTACAAATACTACTGGTCAAAATTTACTCCGTTACAAGTAAAAGTAGCTCAGTCAAAATATTACTCGAGTAAGAGTAGAAAAGTACTTGCTTTTAAAGGTACTTAAGTATCCAAAAGTAAATGCTTTTAAATTTACTTTAAGTAAAAGTAAGAGTAAGAGTAAATTTTTTATTTGCGGCTATGTCTTGACTTGTTGCGGCTCTGTCTTGACTTGTTGCGGCTCTGTCTTGACTTGTTGCGGCTCTGTCTTGACAAACGCAGGCTACTTTGGCGGTATCGTTTTGAGGAGGCTTGACGTATTTCCGCTTTACGTACATCCCAGTGGCGAGCGTGCACTGTGATAGGTCTCCTCCTTTGACAAAAACAGCTTGTGTCCAATAGGATTTTAGGGAAGAAGAAAAAAGAGCAGACCTGAAAGTAACGAGTACTTTTCAGCCTTCCTAGAAATGTACTCGAGTAAAAGTAAAAATATTTGTCTTGGAAATGTATTCAAGTAAGAGTAATAAGTACCAAAGAAATCTAATACTCAAGTAAAGTACAAATCCTCTGGATATGTACTTAAGTACAGTACTCAAGTAAATTTACTCCGTTACTGTCCACCACTGCATGAGTTTAATACCCACAATCCTTCACTTTACAGATAAGAACAACAGAGCTTTGAACTGCTCTTAAGGGAGAACCCTGACTCACTATTCTTCCTGAAAAACTTGGCCCACTCCTCGCTGGGATTAGTCATTTCAACCTTTCTCCCTGAGATTTCCACTTCCGATCAATCACGCCTATCGCCCCATTTCAAAAAAGTCTCACCATAAAGAACAGGGTTTTTATGTTATTGATTTATTGTTCTGCTGTGTTATTTATTTTTTGGGCTTATGTTCGAATTAAAATATATTTATCAATCAATAAAAGATATCAATCAACACCTCCACACAAGCCTTGTGTTCCAGTGTGAGCTGACCACCAGCTGGAGAGCAGGAATCTCAAAGGGAGGAGCTAATGTTTGTCATGAGACAAGTGTCCACCCAAGAAACGTGTGGTAAAATGAAGATTTTAAATCTTCATTTAAGATTATTTACCTCAAGGAAGAAAACAAACACATATCTGGAACACTTTACTACCTTTTATAGACACGTTGGGGTGTTGAAACTCAAGGTACTTATGCATTCATGCAGTCAAACGTAAAAACACTAGCCTTTTATAAGAAATATAAGATGGTTAAAAGGAAACAAAATGAATGGAATTATTTATAAATGTCATTTAATCTCTAGATCTCTAGTGGTTACACCGTATAGCACTTATAAAAAAATGGGAGGATATTTTTGATTTTCAAAACAACTGTAGACACATTTTTAGGATTCTTTCAGTTAAAGACTATAATTTTTTGTCTACTAGGAAAATGCTTCAGATTTGAGGTGTTGTTGAGTCAGATGAGTGTCGTTGTTTAATGGAATCCAAATTAACGGGACATCTTTTTTTAGTACTCTGTCTCTGCCTTCTGGAGGGAGGTCCAAAGGATGTGTGCTGCAATGAAGTTGTGTTTTAATTGTGATTTCTTCTCTGTTATAATGGGTGATGTTACAGAGACAAGCAATTATATTAATAATTTAATTATTTTGTTGGGAAAAAGATTTTTTTTAAAGCCATCAATGCAGATTCTTTGAATATCAATCATTTTAGGATGCTTATTAGACCTCACTTTGTTTTGGAAGGTTATATTGCTAATATGACGGGTGATGTTGGATTGTATTTGGAAAGGTGGGAAAGGTTTTATTGAAGTGGAAGGTTGGTATTTAACTTAAAAAAAAAAAAGGAAAAAGAAAATGAAAGGCAGAATTCGATGTATAGTTTGTTTTTGTTTTTCTTATTATTACTTTTTAGCTTGTTAAGTTTACTGATATACTGTATGTTTTATGTTTTAATGATGTCTGGTGTGTGTTTGTGTTCATTGTTTTGGTTAGTTTCAATGTTATTTAGCGTGTTTAAGCATGTTTGTTTTTCATTGTTGTTGTTCTGTTTTCGTTTTTAACCGTTTTGTTCATTGGTGCTTCATGTTTTGCTGTTACTTCATAAAGCAACTAAGCATTGCAACAGTTTATGGGCTTACTACATATGAGTTTCAACACAGCTGTGACAACGCTCACTTTCCTAGGACTGAACTCTTCAGCTGAACATGTTGTGCCATGCTCACTGCTCGTGCTGTACTTCACAAGCTGCCGTTGCAACTCCCCGAGAACATCACAGGTGGAGAAGTTTACATGGGTTTTCTGCGGCGAGCTACATTCCGACCGTACCTTCAGTGTGGTTGGTATCTGCAAAGTTTTGACTTTGGACAATTTTCTCCACGATGTCGTCAGCATCAATGCGGGTGTCGTTTACCCAGCAGGGGTGGCTCTCAACAGAGTCCTGCTTCCGCCTGAAATACATCAGCAGAAGAAGAACAAAACACTTAGCCATCATGGTCCGAGCAATCAGTTCCACAATCACAGCGATGTTGATGTTCCTCTCCGTCTGCACCTCGAGGGCCTGTTCGGCGGCAGCACAGGCCGCGGGGGTCGGGGGGGTCTTTCTGGACGTCCGGCGTCCTTGTCTCCCTCCAGGGGGGTGTCGGCAGTGAAGCCCGGGCCCCCGGAGGCGCTGCTTCCTGTCGAGGTATTCCTGCGATGCGTGAGGTCCGACAGGCTGGAGGAGCAGGAGTGCTCAGTGCTGTAGCCTGCAGGGCGGCGGCGGCGCAGGAGGACAAAGAGCTTGGTTAAGAGGTGACACAAGAACACTCGACTTTACAGAAATACCAGCACAATATACTCTAACTACAATTACCAATTACCCTAAATATCCTTCAGGATCAATAAAGTATCTATCCATCCATCCATCCATCCATCCATCTATGCGCAAACTTTAAGTTGAGCTTTTTACCAGATGACTGAAAATATTTAACAATTTCTACACACTGGCAAAGACAGACGTAAATAAAATCTAAATGAATCCGCCTCTCACATAAAATACATCATTTTATTGCCTCGTCTTGAAATATAAAGAAGAGGACCTGGATGAATAAACCTGAGCATACCTGAGATTTTGCTTTGCTGACTGGCGTAGCTGGAGTTCCGGGAATGACCAGACTGGAAAGCCTCTGCAGGACCGGACTGGTTCTGATTCGCATCAGATTCCTCCAGCAGTCCTGACGTTGCCAGAAGAAGACAACACCATGGTTACCTCAACATTTGTGTATATTCTGAGCTCAAACAGCTCTACAAATATCAGACATCAAGCGCCCTCTGTTTACTTTCACACCAGTGATCCAGAATTCGATCCTGGCGGCCTCTTCTGACCCTCATGAGCTGGACTGTTTAACCATGTATGCATGAATTAAAAAGGACTGGCAGGATGTCAATAAAACCATCTTTTTCAATAAACAACTTCTGTAAACCTTGAATGCTGCCGGGCACTGATGCCCAGTGACTAAGACTCTCCTACAAATGTCTTTGGACACAGAGAGTGTGTGATGCAGGGTGTGTGTGTGAGTGTGTGATGCAGCTCACAACCTCTCCAGTCTAAAACTGGAACAAAAATGTCTTTCTTCTCATTTCAAAGTGCCGTCATGTTTTCCATGCACAAAAAGTTAACTCTGTCGTGTTTCAGCACCAGCAGAACTTCATACTCGAAAATTCTAGTTATTATTTTGTCAAATTAGTTCGTGTGGCTTCATGATAATGAAGCAGGGAAATCTGCCCTCGGATAAACCTTGAACGCGCTCGAAGCTTCGCTGCACCTGATGACAAGCCTGGCTTTCAAAACCCCTTTAGTGAAAAATAATCCACATGGAAATGTGTTTATTAAATTCAAATCCTGTACAACACCCCCCCCCCCCCCCCCCCGTCAAATCTCTTCAGGATACATAAAACCCCCCAGAAAGGTTAACATTCAATGCAGCATCTGTTACAAGTTTTACATATTAACTGGTTACATAACGACTCTGTGTGACATGGCAAAACATTCACCAAACTACATCGGTGCAAAATGGGGAAAAAAAATTGGGAACTGTTGCTTCCTTTGGTAAATAATCAAATATAATCAATACCCAATACGCAGAGCATCGCAATCATGCAGGAGGTTTTGTTAAAGTTAGATATGTTTATAACCCCAAAGCAACAGTCCAGACAGCCAAGCGTACGACCTCAATGCTGCAGTAGATGTAGTCACATGCACATAAACTGGAGCTGCCCTGCTGGCGGACGACCAAAGGTCAGTCAGAGGAGACCTGCCCTGAACCCTGTCCCAAGAACGTGGATTCACAGTTCACTAGGTGACGGATGAGTCTTGGTTATCAAAAAAGGCCATAACGGGGCGATAACTCTAAGGAATCACACGCTTTTAAATCAATTCACAGTTAAAAACACCCAAAGACTGACTGAAGAAGGATAATGTGTTGCTCTTGGGAGAAAATGGGACTTGCCTCACACGAAGACGTGATAACCCGTGTTAGCCGTGACATATCTTACACAACGAAAACCATATTAGACCTGCCGTAGGCGCTGATGACCCACTTGCATCTCCTAGAATGGCTGCAGATGTAAACTAGATTTACAGTTACATGTTATGTGATAAACAGAAAACCTTTATCTTTCAGGCCGAGGTTTGCAACATGTTTTTGGCCTGCTGCTCTTTGCTCCATGAGCATCACCCATTTGCCCTTTCTCACAAAAATCTGTCCATCTTGTGCAAAACCTTCGGTCTGATCAGTTCTTTCAAATCTTCGGGGACTGCCAGCAAATGCTCACTTCTGAGGTCAAAACTTTTCTGAGCTAATTTAAATGCAGATCTTTCAAAGACATGACTTGTACCGGAGCTGATGATGGAAGACCGAGGCTTGGGCATCCGGCCCAGAGAAACCCCTCCCGTCGGCCCGGGCTCGGCGGTCCCCTCCCCCTTACAGTCCAGCTGCAAGGTGTGTTCCTGTCCTGAGATAGAGATGGACTTTGCTGTGCTCGGAGGCCTGCAAGAGGGAAAGAATACATGGAAAAACAGTTTAATCAGCCTGGACCAGACTAAAGGAGCAGAGAGGTGCAGTTCTGCTTAGCTTGGCAGGCTCAGATAAGATTATTGACTGCAGGGGAAAATGAGTCATTGTGGCAACAATGGATGGAGGAGAACAAAACTGGGTTTATCAGCATGGTTAAAAGGTAGAAATGCAGATTTTGATACACTTCACCATTAAATACAAAAAGGACCAGACTGATAAGTCCAACTGTGCCAAGATTTTTTCTGCACAGGTCGTCAGAATGAGTTTTGCACATGGAAAACAAAACAAAAATTATTTATTGGCCTGCCAAATTGTTAAGAGCATGAAATGCTTCACCCGCTGCAGTTACAAACAAAACATCACGGTTCCTCGTGCCAAAAAGGGTTTGCAAGTTTTATGGAACTGCAGGAAATCAAGAAACAGTCAAAGTGTGCTCTATAAGCGCTTACATACTGGCGTTCTGTAACATTTCCGTAAAAGTGGGATAATGATACTTCATTGGCCTTTACATGCTGGCCCAAAAAAAGAGAGGAAAAATCCTGCAAACATGTGTCCTTACATACACAACCGGTCTCTCCTTTTTACACCTTTTTGACCACCTCAGGAGATGGGGGGGAAAAGGGGTGATCAGATTTTAGGTCTTTCCGGAAATCTCTTGCATAATGGCACTGAAACGGGCAAAAAGGGGGAAAAGTTCCACAATCAAAAGCCAGTTTGTAAGCACCTTATCATAAAACCAGGAGGCAGATGAAGGATTCTTAATCAAACATCTGGTGGCGTTAGGACGATCTTCAGACTTCAGACTTTTTTTTTTGCAGATGAAACCGTCCACTACTGCTGTACATGCATCTATGCAACAGTTCTTATAAATTTGCTTTTGCCTGAATTTAAGACTCATTTCTGAGATGTTGACTTTTATTTATCAAATGAACCATAAAAGTTGGACCTCTATAATTTCCAGCTTTAAGGAACGTTGAAGGTTTCCTCTGTAGATGCTATTTTTGTTCCGTCAAAATTCCTTTATATTTTATACAAAACAAACTGATTCTCAGATGAAAGTGTGTGAGTTAATTATTCAGAAAGCGCAGTCATTTGCAAAATCACTGCTCCATACACAAGAGGCATTTTAAATTTCACACTAAATGCTACTCACGTTTTAAAACACGGATCCCCCGACAGAAGAGTCATTCCAATGATCACCTTTACAGAGAAAAAAATATTTACAACTGTACAACAAATTACAATGTTATGCTGGGTTATTCTTTAATCTAGAAGAATCTGTCTCTTGTGCATCAAACAGAGAAAAAACAACCAATCTCTCTTAGCTGTGTGCTTTCCTGCACAGTAGATTGTGTGTCAGGAAAGAAAAAGCACTTTTTTGGCCACATTAAAATCAATGAGATCAAAGTCGAGAAAAAAAAAAGGAGTGTAAAAATGTATAACTATGAAACTCAACCCAGTGACTAAATTCCTAGCAATGAATATGCTTCACTTGTTTGCTTGATTAGAAACAAACATCTGGGGTCTGGGGTAAATCTGGGGTAAATTCCTCTCACAGTTTAATCTTTCCAGAGGAATGAGATCATGACATTACATGTGACTGTTTTGGAGCCCTGACTCAAAGAGCAGTTTGGTTGACGGGCTCTGGGTGGCGCTGCAGAGCTCCTGAGCTCCTCGCACCTCCTGCAGCCACAAAAACCACCAGCTGCAGCAACTGTGTGACAAGTTTGCAGCTTTGCATCCAACAACACTTAGTTTTTCCTTTTATGACTAATGATGCACATAATACTCTCCTAAATCCTCCTAAAAAGAAAGGGCAAATAGTTTAAACTTTGTTGAGTCTTGACATGTTCTCTAATTTGAAAACAGATTTGGGTAAATGTACTTTTCATATCCTACTATAAAACAATTCTAGAAGTGAAAATTTTCACTTCACTTTATCGATACAAAAGTTCTGTATTTTAAATGTTAACTTTGATAAGACAAAAGATGAAGAGGAAACATGAAATGGAAGGGGAATTTAAAAAAATAGTTTTTTAAAAAGAACAAAATCTTGACTTTACTTCCATTAACAATTGCTTTGACTGTTATCACTAAGTTGAACCTAGACAAGGTTTAAAAGGGCTGGGTATAAGCGCAGAACATTTACCGTGGCAGGACAACAAAGTTAAAGGAGACTAAATTCACTTGTGAACTGAAACACGTCCTTTGTAGCTGCTGAAGAGAGAGTATCCTGACTGTTTCAGAGCGCAGGCTGCTCCTCCTGCTTCTAAAAACTAGCACAAACCTGTCACTCAAAACACAGACGCACTAAAGATATAAAAGGTTCAAAGACATAAAGCTTCTGGTGGAAGCTTCAGAGCCTTTTTCAACTTTGGAAATTTGATTTTGAGTGAGAAACTAAAGCCTTTAATCTGTTTTACATGACAAAGGGATGATTGACCATCTGCCTTTCCTCTCCGGCTCCTTTTCACTACATTTGTTGACTGGAAACAATCAGCAAGAAGTTCAAATGTCACAGGTCAAACTGAGATGGTCAACTACTGGATTCAGACTCCACAAAAGATTCAAACCTACAACTGATTAAATTTTTCATTTACAGCGGCCTTCTTCCGGTCTTATTGTTTTCCGGAGTGGCCCCCGTCCTTGCCTTTAGTATGGAGTTGTCCTGCCGTGTGTTCTTGGTATCGTATCCTTCCAGCAGGCAGCAGCGCACGGTGGAGCCAGAACCCGCAAACTCCGCCATGTTGAGGTCTGTGAAGCCCAGCTGAGGGGGAACAGAGATTCGGGGAAGTTAATTCTGGATCCACTAATGGAGGGTTTCACTGCTCCTTATTTTTGGCTCATGTAGAAGAAGGAGAGATTCCTGCAACGCCCATAAATTAACGTCACGTGCTTTTGAAGTTTTAGTGTATGACAGGGTGCAAAAACCCACACTTCAGCTTCAACAGTCATCAAACCAGACAAAAGGGTTAAACCTTTATTTTTAAAGCTGCTTTGATAAAAAGGTGCTACACTTTTGCAGGTACCTTGATACCAAGTGTGGTCTTGTCACATAGCTGTGATTTTAGACAGAGCAGAGTGGTTGGTAGCTTTAATCCTGCAGGTCTGATCACCGTCATGGATTATCGCAGAGCAAAAGCGACAAAAGTGAAAATTGCTTTATATAAAAAAAAAAAAAAACGTACCACTGCAGGTGTCTGCGTTTCCATTAAGTGGTGTTTTTATTTTTATGAGCGTAACTCTCCTAGTTATCTCGCTGCAAAACAAAGAACATTTAGATTTAAAAAAAGATGGATGGGAACATCTTTAATTCCTGGACTTCCACCATCACTGTTGCAAAAGTAATAAACAAAAGGCAGAGGAAGCGGATGATCGTTCAAATGTTTATTCAAAGGCAAAACTAATGAAATGATGATTAAATGCTGTTATAGCACAACTACATCATATCGATGGGGCCAAAAATAGCTGGTTACTAGATATTGACGACTTTATATCGACTGACTACGTCACATCCACTGATGCCAGAGATGTGCAGATCTGAAAGCATTTCCATTACAAGTTTACGTTAAAAACACCTCATGAACGCGTAAAAGGCTTTTGGAATTATTTTTTTTAACCCTAGGCGTTTCCATTACAGCTTTTTCTTTGCGATATTTAGGTTTTGCGCAAATCTAGTGGTAATGGAGACGCGGTTTGAAAGTCTTGATACTTTTTTACTACAGCTCAAAGAAACATCTGGAATTTGAGTTACAGTTATTAATCCCCTCTGGTTGTGGTCTTGCATTGATAAGGGCTGGAAGGGTGGGCACAGACTGGTTTTCTTTCATCAACATTACATTTAGTGACTTTAAATTCTCACATAAAGACTTTGAGAAAGACATTGACAGCAGCAACTCGGCATGTTCATAGGATATTAGGAAATTGCATTAGTTTGACTGAAATCCTAGTTTCTGACTGAATCTGGACTACATGCTCTGCACACGCTCCCCAGTTACCACCCCCGACTTTGACCTACAGCGACAAAAATAAAAGTATTTAAAAAAATGCACAAAGCAAACACCCTTCATGAGTTGAATTAAAAAGCCTGTTGAACTACGGGTTATAACTCAGCTACCCTGTAAAGGTACCGACTGATAAATGTATTGATTTTATCCGTCTGCAGGACCGCTAGCAGCTCATTCTCATTCCTGGTTTGCAGGTAAAAAACAAAACAACAAAAAAACCTGTTAACTCTGACAGAAACTGTCAGAAACTGCTCCAACATACTCCAGACAACAGTGTGATGCTATCCCATTCAAAGCAGGGAAAATGTTGCTTTGCTAGTGGGAAAAGACTTTATTACCTAATAAAAACCAGTTTTAACTGGCCATGTCTGATGTTACCTAACAAGGACCAAACAAAGGACAGTAGACAGACACGGTCGCAGCCTCCAAAGTCTAAAAACCAACCCGATGACGGAGCATTTATTGAGCAGCTGCAGGTAGGGAAGGTTGAGAGTGTGCATGAGGCAGCGGTGCACTTGCGGGATCATGTTTGTACATGTGGGAGTGGGACGTTTCCCTGCAAGAATGCTGATCTGTTTGCACGTATTTCTACGTGCATGTGCTTTTACGTGAGCGCGTTTTGAGATGGGTTAATCTGCAGCATCACTTCTTCATTTCCACAAACACAGCATCAGCCTAGTGGTGGCGGGCTACATAGGTGGGCTAGGGCTTACAAGCAGGTGTGTTTCATAAAATATATACTGACCAACAAATAAAGATTATTATTATAAGATTATACAATTATGTTTAGCAATATTAAAGAGAATATTCAAGCTTCATCAAAACAAAAAAGACAACTGTTCAGTATAATCAATTGTAAATTAAAAACGGATAAAATATTGTCAGTACACAGCATCTCTCACAAATACCTCCTCGCCACATTTGTCTTGCAGAAGCGAGACGATGAATGTTCTCAATGTTTACTAAACGTACGTTAGCCCCCTTAACCCTCTTTATCTGGATGTTTTACATTGTAGGAATTCTGTTCTGTCAAAAGGCGAATGGCCCAAGAATGTAACACTCGCTGCACATTTAGAAATCTCTGACCTCTGAAGTGCAGGTCAGAAACCTGCAAATTCCAACGCTCCCCCAGATCACACTGATCCGCACGACAACATCGTCCCTCAACCTCAAAGGCTGGAAACAGCCCTTTGTCTGAATTGTATTTTTGATGTTATTTTAAAACCAACTCTGCAGCTATCTCAAGCTAAGGGTTCCCATTCTTCATTTCCCAGGTTTCCCTTTACTTCAGGGGAGCTCCTGTTTTCATAGGTGCACATTTAAGGAAGTCAACTTCTAAGGAGGGAAGTGGGGTATATTTAACTCAAGGAAATCTAAATGGAGAACAGGTAAAAACAGAGGAAACGGTTCCCGTCAGGCAACAGCGTCTATAGATGTGGTTAAGTTTATGTTCATGAGGAGTTTGACCTTGGAGCGTCGTTTACGATACGTGACTCATCCATTCGAAGGCTCTTACTCTTAGGGTTGGAAAGGTGTTGGCAGGATGTTTTCTAGATTCGGGGCAAAAGTGAACACAATGTGGACAGGTTTTTGATTCATGTTTGCTCCAACATGGAGGAATGCAGCGCACGGCGCTGGGAGAAATGCTCATGTTTACACTACGTGACATTTAGACTTCGAGAAACTGACACGCTCATTTGTAATCGTTACCATGTGTTTATATATGCGAGAGGTGAGGGAGGCACGAGCTCTTACCTTCATGTACGCTTTTCCTCCTTTGAGTTCCTGTGGTGAAAAACAGAGAGGCATTAGGTAAGCCAGTAATCCAACTTTTTATTTCAAGGAGCCTCCAATCACAGGGCGCTAAAGCGATGGGTGATATTTAGAGAACGAGACCACACTTGTGGTCTCCCCTGCATCTCGAACGAGCAGCCGCCAAGGCGACGTTCATATTGACAGATTTAGCAGTAAGGCGTCACTGAAACATTCTGGATACATTTTTAGGAAAATGGCTCCAAGCTTGTCTACTTATTGTGATGTTTTGGCCATGACAGAAGTCTGTCACTTAGGGAGGAAAATCAAAGTGAAACCCACCCTTACAGAACATAAGCAAAACATAAACTCACCACTTCATCAGGTTTACCTAACAAAGTGGCCATGAGTGTATGTGGCAAGAAAAAAAAATTTATCAATTTGCAGAATACATCAAGACCTATTCAGAGCTTTAAGATCCTTCCCCGAGTTTCCCTCATCCGAGAGCCAACATGCTCTCTGAAATAGACTCCTGAGTCTTTAACAGAAGCAAACTGCTGAAACTATTCTGTAAAACTAATTTGTCAGCTGACATCATGGTGACTGTGGTGACCCGGGAAAACTTGGCCTCATCCATTGTTTTTATTTGTGTTGCCTAAGAACTAAAATCCTCCACGGCAGCCAACCGCCCTTAAGCCGTCGCCAAATCTCTCTGTTTCACAACAGCTGTTTGAAGTGCTGCGTGAGTAACAACTTATTTCTTTGGATTGAAACCCATTTTTTTTCCTGATAGTGGGAGCAAACAAGAAAAGGCAGAGAGCCGTACCTTCCTGACGGACACCCTGCAGATACACGGATCCAGGACTCCAGTGTGGGGGTTGGCACTCATTTTTGACAAGAAGGTGAACCTCTTCCTCCAGCGGACGCAGTTCTCTTGAACCTCTTCTCTGTGAGGACAACAAAACAAAAAGAACAGATGCAGAGGCGATTAACTCTCAAAAACATTGTGATTTCTCCCAACTCTGCAGAGTTGGCATAACCCATGTTATCAATCTGAAGACACGACCGACAACTGTAACATTTAACGTTATGCATACTAGCAAACAACTTGTCTATTTCTATCATTTGACCTGGTTTATTCAGGAATACATTTCCATTTTTTCCAAGTTGAAAACACAAATAGTGCTTTATTCTTTGACTAAAAACAAACATCTTCCAGTTACTCATCCCAGCCTGAGCCCCGTGACCAGCGTGTCCACCGAGAATCAGACTTAGAACAAAACATGTTGTTATGAGCAAGATTTTCCAACCGAACTTCAAAGCCGTCTGATGTTTTTAAAATGAAAATCAGTAGCAGATTCTGTTTTGATCGGAAGAAAAGTGTTTGTTTGAGATAATAAACGTGAGGTATTAGGCTGAGAAGGCAACTTCTTTAGCTACTTAATAACCTGAAGCATCGAATGAAACAAGAGTGACTGAACATTTCTTCACTGACAAGAGGGCCTGTCAAGGAAACTGCGTACAATGGTGAGCAGGCTTCTGTGAAAACACACTTTGACTTTTGAAAAATATCACTGAGCAACCTTTAAGTACATCCTGGTTGATGGGTGGGAAAAGGACAATGGACGTGAGAACCGTCCGGGTCTCGGACCCGCTGGTTCCAAAACACAAACACAGATAGGATCAGTTATTCAACAGACTCCTGGGAACTGTCATGGAGACACTGAAGCAGCAAATCTTTGTGGTATGCAGCTAAGGACTGCTCGCTCTGATATTTGTGGCATGCTACCCAACGAGATTCCCATGAAAATTAGATTTTCTGCTCCCTGACGAGAGATGAAGGCAACAGGACTCTTTCCACAAGGGCATCTTAAGCACATTCTTGGTAACTTGTACATCCTCGTCCCTACGGCAACATATTAAAGTTAATACATGGCCATGACAGAGCAAAATCACTTCTGAACACGTGCAATCAAAACAAAACCTATTCACGAGATCTGAAGTGAAGAGCCTCCTTGCAAACCCAGAAGAGCCGTGCTAAATCTTTTAAATTTAGGAGTGTGACATTTACCACGCTCAACGTCACAGATAAGCATTTCAGCACATTTACAATGACATCTCCACATTTTCTGGGTATCAGCCTGTCAACTAAAGAGCTGGACAGAGCTGAATGAACATTTCAGAGATCAGAGTAACTCGTTTTCAATGTGAAATCTTTGCAAGAGATCTCATCCTATCTCTTCATCGTGAATGTTTGCCCACAGTTTCAGAGTAAATATTTACTAAGATACATCAGTCTTGCCAAAAGTCGTAACCTCTATAAACATAAGGGCTCCATGAGTGTCTGGAACTAAAACAGGAACATGCAAAAAACACAGCGTTCAAAGCTGTTCTCAAAGCGCTGAAATAAAACATACCCATTATAGAAAACCAAATTACTATATACAAGTTTGTCTTCATTATTACCAAGTCATGAGAATGTACTACTCTGGGAATCACTATCATTTTCTCAACAGAACATTTTCACTAACTACCATCCCGTTAAAAAGCCCAATAGTTTGAGTAAATGTTTTATATTGGAAGCAAAACAAAGAAGAAAAAAAAAGCTTTATGTGGATTCTTCACAACACAGTTCTGAGAACCAGTCAATCATCTCGACAGCCAAACGCTTCCTCGGCCACGTACACTGCAGGATGCCTCCTACTTCCACCACATTCAGATCAAAAACTCAGAGCTGCACGAGGGCTGTTTCCCTCTCAACTCAAGATTTAGTCACACTGAATTCTTAACTTATTAACCAAGCTCTCTACCCGACCATGTAATGATTGCGTGCACTATTAGAGTGACGTAAAACTATGATGTTATTATGAAAAGGCATCTGACATTTATATAAATAGGTCAGCAGGTAGATGTTACGTTTGAACTTCTTTTTACTGAATGACGGTAGATGACTCAAGACATCTGCAATGTTCGCGAAGGACTCGACTTCATTTCATAAACCGAACAAACGTAACGCAACAGTACCATGGAATGGTTTTTTGGAGAAAAATCAAACCTTAGGTTTAAACTGTATTTCTGACTCTGATGCAGCACATAAACTATACTTTTTGTCTTAATGGAGGCAAGACGAAAGGAAGCTCGTGAATAGTGGCTTTGTGCACGATCTGCTAATTTACAAGCTGCAAAGTAAAACTTTCACCTGTGTCTTGATTCTGTTGAGTAAAAGGGAGTATGGCCCATTAGTTTTATTGATAATGAAGAAAACGTGTATTTAATATACTGTATATATGGAGGGAGAGTTTCCAAGTTGGACGGTTGGTGATTCTAAGCCTGGGCTCAAAGACACTGGAGCCCATATTAGTCCAAAAGCATTTCACTTTAGGAATAATTTGGGGTCAGATGACCTTAAACAACTCCAGTTCATGATATAACCCCCTCAGACATGGATGGTAAGCACAGGATAATGTGTGCACGTCCCTTCATCATCTTCTTCTGCAGGGCTCAATACACGGGCTTCTGCTTTTTCCTTTGCACTTGCTGCCTCTTGGCTTAGTTTTTAGAAAACACAATATTGTGTCTCTGCCTGTTCTCTTGTCTGTTTGTTTTTTCTCTTACAGATCTCCAAGGCTTGTGTGCTCATTGTGCGTTTCCCTGTGTTTTTCGCGTTTTAGACTGGCAGCGGATGTTCATCACTTTGGTCAGCGCTTGCTGTTTTTAAAGTGCTTTATAAATAAAGTCGGCTCGGCTTCTTACCCTTATGCGTTCCACCCTTCCACTTCTCCAGAGTTCAATCTTTATGCTGCCTAATAAATTGAGCGTTTTTCCCCCTCCTTTTTAATAATAAATGGCTTTCTAAAGGCTACACAGGGAGTTAAGTAAACACTTCAGGTACAAATACCACAACACCATGTACCACGACAGCAACAGCAGCTATTCCTCACACTCCCACCTTTCATGTTATGTCATTATCCACTCTTTCCACAATGTGATGTGTGATTTTTGAACTATTTCTTCATTCTTTTCTCTTCCAAATGAAGCCGCTTTCTCACTCGACAAAGCTGAACAACTCATGCTTTCGTTTTGCTTTGCTGAGAGCCCTTTGACCGGTGAAAAGTGCATGGTTCTCTTGTAAATCATACGTACATTTATGATTCCCACAGTCATCCCTTCAGACCAAAAGGCCTTGTTTAGAAATGTTGGCTTAAACTAAACAAGACTTTTCTGGAAGGCTTCAAGCTATCCATTAAAAATGTCCTGTCTTAACTTGTGAGAAAACCAGAAACATGAAAAACATTTGAGTTAAATCTTCTCAGTTAAATGCAAATTTCGGACTTTGACAACATGCTTTTAAATATGCAAAAATAACACTTAAAACTGTTGTTCACATGTCGCTCCAAGTTTAAACTTGAAAGCACACCTCTTGAAACGAGTCATAATGAATTAAACACTGTTCATTGAGTAGGTTTAAATACAATACCTAACATTAAATAGCTTTCTGTTAGACATTTTTGTTTCAGAAACTAAAACTTCCGTATCTTCTGCTCAAAGGGAGGCAGCAGTCAAAGAACCAGATTTTCACATGACGCTCAGTTATTGCATGAAATAAAAGAGGCAGTGCTCTGACCTTAGAAAATGACAGTTATGATGATGCACAAGTGCCAGCAGTAGGAAGTGGAGGGACTTTAATCGAGTTCAGCTCAGTGATGGCTCTTGGAATGTCACATTTAATTCAACAGTGAAGCAGCTTATAAATTTTACATTGTGCTTCTTGGATCTATAAACATTTAATCTGAACTGTGCTCTCGTATTTTTTTTCCCTGTTTCTTTGTTCTTGTCAAGACAGAATGTCAACTCCTCCTAAGCTGTCCAAATGAAATGAATTGAAGGTCTGGGTTTCGCTGCGAACAAAAAGCGACGCATGCAAATACGACTCTGGGAATTCACAACAGAGGCTGAGACACCACAAACAAACCCCCAAACCTTTAAACCTTTCCTAAGCCCACAACGACAAGCCCAGATCTTCAACGTCAAAGTAAAGGAAGGTGAAAATGCTCTCGCTTAGGAGGATATTTGTTAATCCGTCTATCCCTGGAAACAAATGAGGTTCCAAGAAAAAGCGGAACGAGAGTAGAGTAGACACATATGCACAAACACACACTCAGTTCTTATCAGGACCCCCACGCTTTTGGTCCTCCAGCATGTAAGGTGGAGCGCTCCCAAACCACATTCCTCAGTCCAGATGGCTTTGTTCAGGCTCCATGGAAACCTCGCACTGAAATCCATCGCAGCTCTGCCAGCAACTGAGACGTGGAGGAGACTCACACCGACCTACCATTTCTCAGCTTCAGACATTTTTATAAGCCCATTCTTGTTTCTTTACCTTTGGATCTCCTCTGTGTTGGGTTTTAATGCCTTTAATGCCGGAGGAGGCTGCAGTTAAACATTAACCAGGAATTGGGGGGGTGATTTTTTGCACACGCACAAAATATTTCTACAAGTACAAAGTTTATTTACAGATACAAAATATTTATGGCTTTAATTTGAGCCCATACTTCTCACTTGTGTCTCAAGTGTTTTGCAATCAAAACAAAACAAAAATAATGGTGGGAGTTGTTTGAGATATAGCTAATCAAATTTCAATTTGTATGCCTCAAGTCTTTGCAGTTTAGAATCACACCAACATTCACATTTAATAATGTTAATAAAAAGAAATTGTTTACAGCTGTAATCATAGAAAAACCTATCAATACTTCCACAGTAAGAACTTCATCGTGGCCCATAACTAGTGTGAATGCAGCAGCTGGCATGCGTTCTAGTTAGAGCTCTTTCCGAAAACCAGATTTTAAACTCAATTTGCTCGAAACAGAGCTCACCGGTGTCATCTGTGGCCAGCGGCTGGGAGTTTGGTTGTTTGATTCTCCAAAGATGCTCACCAGCGACTATTAAACGAAGCAAATATCTGGAAAATATCTAATCAAGCTACCTCCAGTGAGAAGGTAAGGCGTCTGCTGAGATCAGAGAGAGGAAGGAGGTGAGACGCACACAGCACACAATACCACAACACAAGAACGCTACTTTTTTTATTACAAAGATGTTTCATCACCATCAGCTATCTCTGTTGAATAGACAATCTCTGCTACCCACATGTGTTAATCTACTCCTTAATGCATGTTTGTCATTTGTTTGTGTTCTCAACAAATCATTGCACAAATAACTCTTGTTGTTATCTTGTTTTCTACAGTACTTCAGACCATTTTCAATGAGTGTTTTGTACACGGTTAGGCCTCATTTCCCACATGTATTGTTGATAAAATGTGGCTTTAGAGACCAGTTGGGTGTAAAGTAAAACTGGACTCCCCTTTACAAGAATGTGATGCTTTTGAGAGACACTTAAATTGGCCTACAATGAAAATCGTGTAATCTAAAATCTATTTAAGACATTAAACGTTCTAGCTGAGCTGTTTTCTGCCTCCATTTGCATGTTGATATTTAAGATATTTTTTCCAATAAGAGTGACATTGATAACAACACTTAACATTCCTCAAGGACATCGTCAACATGGAACCATTCGTTTCTGCACCATGCCGTTTGACATCACAAACCCTCCCAAGAACCCTCATAGCGTCGCCAGCAAATAAATCTTCCCCACCATACCTATTCACTCCACCAAAATTCTCTCTTCGTGAAATAGGTCTGCCATTTCCACGGGAACACAACATACTGAACCAATTGCAACTGGGTGGGGGTGAACTCATTGCGATGACTCAGAAACGTTTAAGAACCACTATTCAAAACAACCAAGATGGCATCCATTACATGTTGGATGCCACAGGTTTCTCCCACTGGATGCGTGCCTAGTCACTGGCGTCTGGAGGAAGAGACTTCTAACCCTAACCCTCGAGCAGCAGTGGAAGAAAAAGGTCTACACCAATGTCATCCTGAAATTCTGCCATCATCATGTATTGAAATGGATATTGCAGTACAATTGGAATATTAGAAATCACACGGTCCTAAAGGCTGAATTCTCATGTAATCATAGAGATTCCATTGACATGAACTCACTTGGGAATTTTTTAAATCCTGGTTGGTTTGGCTGAAAACTGGGAGCAGCCCTTCATGCACGGATGCCAGGTGCAGATATGGGAATATTGAACAGCGTTGAGGTTTGACATTTTCAAGCAAAGAAATCCAAATATGCAACCACATACACGTCAAACATGACAGCACATGTTCTCTTACATAAGGCATCAAGATGAGCACTGACTGGAGGAATTCAGTGCTGAACACTATTTTATCAACGCTGTGCAGTGTGGCCCAGCACAGTACAACCAGCGACAGCGGCGGTGCAGAAGCAGCTCTCACTTCAGCTGAACGGAGCTCACATAAACAGGACGGAGGGCCCACATGGAGACGCCTGCACAGAAAAACCAACACAAAGCGTTTCATTGTCCGCGTCCTCTTCCATGCGTTTGTCCTGCAGGCAATCCTTTCAACGTTTTGAACCAAATTAGGAGTGTTTGAACAGAAAACGGCTGTGTCCCTCAACCAAACAATTTCCGACAGCTGAAAACTAAGCAAACCCTGATGTTTCCCCTTCACAAATCACCCCGAGGATAAAGAAGAAGCAGATCAGGAAGTGCTCAGCTTTATTTCATCAAGAACCATTCTCTGCAAAAGTAAACCAAATTGATAAATCATAAAACAACTGGCATCAAAGGAGGCTAAATGTCAGAGGAAGGTCAAATCAACAGGACATGGAAAATTTCACTTTACTTTACAATATTCAAGACAGATTAGAGTCAAAAAACGAAAAATGGGGGATTTATTTCTTCATAAAATTTCTAACTATGACCAGCAGGAGGAAGAGATGAGAGATAAGGTTCAATTTGGGAGGAGAAACAAAGGATATGAGGAGAGTCTTGCACAGTCCTTGCACAGAAAGAGAACGTGGAAGATGACATTTAAAAAGAAAAAAACCCATCAGGACTCAAAACGAATAAGCTTTCTGGTGTTGTGACACTACAGACACGAGGAACTAAAAAAAACAGGATTATAGTTCAAGAGAAAATCTCCTTAAATAGATATTAGGAAAAATGTCCCTTACATAGTGGGAATTTAAATCATTGCAGCACAAATTCTTTGTCCCCTCATAACCGTGCGGATAATGTTTTATTGTCTCGGGGTGTTTTGTTTAGAACAGCTGACTTTCCACTGTGTTCCGGCAAAGTTGTTAACTTTATACGTCTATGGGGAAACCTATTAAACTTTGTACCCAATTTAGTCACAAGTTGTTGATCTTGAAGTTTCTGAAAAATATTGTGTATTGGAATTTTTCCTCATAACAATTTAAACAAATAAATACATTAAAATATGCAAAATGCAAAACAAGAATTTCTTCACATCGTGGCATATAACACTGTATTCACCACCTTTGGGAGTTTTCCTGTTTAGATGCATTAAAAACTGGAATTAAAATAGATGAATTTACACTTTCTATAATTGATTCATACAACATGCATCATCATTACAGGAGGGTTTTTAAAAATATAACAAAAAAAAAACCTAACGTATATTAGAATACTGCATTCAGCTGAAGATAAACATAATTATTTCCTGAAATGATGACATTTCTTTTTCATAAATGTATATTTTTTAAATCAAGAATTTTGTTTTGTTTGTTTGTGTTTGTTTTTGTTTAAATGGAGGGGAAAAGTGAAAAAATGCTCCTGCTCCCATGAAATAAAAGGAGCTCTTCCAGAATAACAAACATGAGGTGATTAATATCATAATTCAGGGTTTTGTTGCTACAACAGAACCTTTAATCTTTAAATAATATCTATGTTACTTATGGAGAGGAGGTTTTATTAACTTTTCAACCCCAAAACAGAGTTAAAATTGGATTAAACTAAAACACGTGTGACATGACGGCACCTGTTCAATGAAAGTTTGAAGACGAAACAAAAACCTGTTATTGAAAAATGACATCATGAGCAGAGCAGGAAATTTTTTTTAAAGAAAAAAAAAAGTAGAAATCTGAAAAACAGAGCTTTTTTTCATCTTCAAAGTGAATGCAATACACTTCTGTAAGAATAAAGAAGTATTTGCCACCATAAAGTCAGAAGTCATGCTGCCTTTAACCAAATTTAGCCTTGCTTCAAAGGCAGCATGATGCGAGGAAAACATGAGTGAAACATCCTGCTTTTCATCTGGAGTTTCTGAGTTTTGGCACTTTGCCACAATTTGACACTTGAGACATGTCTTGGAAGTAATTATCAGCTAAATATACAGGTTTGGTCTTCAGATTGACCTTATAGCAGTAAAATAAGCTGCGCACTTATTGTAAGAGCAATATTTTTGATTAAATAGCACAATCACATTGGAGACATTTTCCATTAAGTTGGGCCAAGCTCACCTTTCTGTTGACGTGTTGCTCTTTATTTTCCATAGAAAAATAAATGGGATCCATGTGATGCCATAAGTTCGTTGTATATAGTCAACCCCAGCCACCGGTGTGTACATAAGTCACAGAGATTTAAAATACATCAGACATGTCTCTCATTTCCAGACCAGTCACCAATCCCGTGCAATTATACAACTAGTCTGAAGTTCCACTAAAAGAACTTTCATGTCTTGTGTTTTTGACATGTGCAGAAGCTTTCTGCACGGCAGCAGATGGGTCGGTGGTGTGAACACACCAGGGCGAGTTGCAGCAGTTTTGCTATGCATACAGTGCACACGCCATGCTGCAGATAAGAAGCTGCACATCTCTTCGGCCAAGTCTCTACAAGTGTGGAACATCAACCCGCCAGGATTGTTTTCATTCCACAAGAGATTCCTCAACCAGCTCCTTTAAAGTGGATGATGTCTGCGGTTGTATCTTTGAGTTCAACCGTCCATCAGATAACCATAACCAGTCACCAGAAAGAGCCAGTCAACCTGAAAACTCGTTGATTCTGGTCATGAGCAAAGAACCCTACGATGAAGAAGATAAAACTAAATCTCAGCCTGAGAGACAGATGCATTAACGTACGCTGCCTTCCCTCCCACTGGGCCCCAGCATGTGATGACTCAACATGTCAGCAGTGCAACAGTATGGGATCCTTATCTCTCATCCTCCTAAAAGGCTGTGGCTGCAGGAGAAACACAAACGGCGGCCTGACCGGGTCGGGTCGCAGCGTGGACTCAGATAAGCAGCGCAGCAGCGGAGTGCTGAGGAAGCAAACAGATCCTACGGAGGGGACATTGACGTCAGGCCGGGAGAGGAGTCAGCGAGGATGTTCCTGTCGAGTCACAGGGTCAGTCCACGACCGTCAAACAACCTGACGCACAATAAAGGGATCCTGAACGCAACATCTGCCTCCTTCTGTTAGACGACAATATTTATTAACTTAGAACAGAGACAAAGAATCGTTGATTGACATTACAATAAATGTGATGAAAAAACATCAGTTAAAAGGTCCTCCAATGGTGCAGAAGTGGCACAGCTCAAACACAGATGAGCTTGAAACCTCTATGAGCAGTTATCATTTGCATAACTGGAACAACTGGTTATATTTACAGCCAATCTATAATTTCTCTGTTGAAAAATAAAAATAAAAGATTCGCTCCAGTCCAAGTTCACCGACTTCTATGTGCGTGCATACGAAGCACAGAATATGATAACATCTCAGCAGAAGTAGAGCTGCTTTCCTTGTTTAGTTTGCCTTTCACGGTTATTACATAATCTCCTGTGATAATTCGGACTGCAATCCTTTGACATAATCATCTCTGTTCACCTAGATGCCACAGGACAAAACTAATGCAACTGCAGGATTTGATGATCAATTCCATGTTATTTTCCACCGTCCAAGGTTTTACCGGCTCCTTAAGACCTCGAATACTTTTTAATAGAAATAGGTGCTGTTTTGAATTTCCTCGGCTGATTCCTATTTTACATTTTCTTTAAAAAAAAAAAAAAAAAAAAAAGTTAGACTTCCTTTTTTTCCTTCTTAAAAAAGAACTTCAGCACAATCAACTGCATACATTTACTGAACCAACACTGAAAGGCACCAGAGACCATGCTGTGGACTCTCCTGAGTTTAGTTTCAAGATTTTAATGAAGTTTGTCCATAACTCAATTGTGCCTTAAAAAGGTTGAAAAAATTGCTTTTGTTTCTGCACAATTTTGATCTTGCAGTGAAAAAGATGTCCTTCCCAAATAGAAAAATTGTATTCTATCAACTCAGTGCACCTAACTTCTGACAAACTGACATTAACAAAGTTAGGTTATCGGTAACACCATGGTATCGCTTTGTGCATATTACTGCCTTAACCCCAAGGATAAAAACAATAACCTCAGAAAACCCCAATGAAACAAACTCCCGGGGCAGATGTTACACAGACACATGGGATCAATTTAGGAAGAAATTTAAAATTATGTTTCTGACCTCTCGAGATGAACAGGTCATGAATTTCATGTACGCTACATAAAGCAAAGTTCCAGTTTGTCTTGTTGTGAAGTCGAAACAATTACACATGTACGGACGTCCGCAGTGACTCAGATGGGTACAATCCTAAATACTGTTTAAATTGAACATTTTAAGCAAGTACATGCAGTCAGTTTGTGTTACTTGATACAAAAATGCCACCCTGAGTGAGGGGACCTCTAATCATTTTCACAGGAAATTCCCTGCAGAGAGGAAGTTCGTTTTGATTACCTGGTCAGACAGTGATGGAATAACATCAAGAACACGCCCCCAAGCCCCACTCACCTTCCCTCACATCCCACCAAAACGCTAACTGGCTGGAAAAAAGTTGGATGAAAACAGGAAACAGCTGTTGAGAAGCGACTCGTCCCAGTTGATTTCTGACTCCACTCACAAACCCACCCCTCTCTTGACTTCATCCTGCTTTTGGACGGGCCCCTTCCCTTGTCTCACAGGGCAGATATCCGACCACAATTACGTCCAAAGACTTGAAAACAGTAGCACCTTTAATCTGCTGTTCAACATGTGCTCCGTTTGCACTGAAAAGCATGTCCTAACACATTTCTACCTCTGGATCTTGACTTTCTTACTCCAATACTGCAAAAAGACAGAGCTGAAACTCTTAAAGGGTGTATTTAAAGGTAACATTTCACCCTCATCGGCATACTGCACCCATTAGGCATTACTAATAAAGAATATGAGGGAAATATGAAAACGAAGAAGAGGATTACATTCAAAAAAAACTTAAATTAGCCTATTTATGACTATTTTAAATGGTGTAGGACCAGTGAAGCTGACAGCAGGCCATCCGGAAGTTCTGTTGACTCCACCCAAGGGTTCATGGTGCCTTTGAGGGTCCTATAGGAGCAACATCCTGAACACGTTACAGGGAAATACTGACACAGACAATGAAAAAACAAAGTCCCACAACACTGAATCAGCACCATAAAGTTACGTTTACGGCACGGGAAACCCACTGCTGAGGATCAGTGAAAAACCCACATCACAAGCGTCACGAAGCCTGATGCATTACTCAGACGTCATGTCTTCTAGATCTTCACTTTCAGAGAACATTTACACCCAACCCTGTGAACCCCATCACACCCTTCTCTCAGGCGACTTTACCATCTAACTGAACCAACACTCCCTTTCCTAATAAACCTTTAAAACCAAAAATCCCCTCGAAAACTTGGCTCTTATTTGCACTTCTGGCACAATAAAGGCTTGGCTAGAAGAAACTCCAGCGCCCACCCACCCACTCTTAAGGTGCTGCTGTTGTGTTTTTCAACTGTTCAAAAACTGATGTCATGCAGTGTTGAAATGTCAGAAGCAGAAATGATAAAAACCTTTTAAAAAAGAAAAACCAACATAAACTTTAAGTGTTCAGCTAAAAGAAAGCTGCTCGTTCCTGGATATGTGCAACAGCAAGGGTTTACTGCCAAATCAGGACGGACCCCAGCTGGTTTCCAAAGCTGCGCAGAGTGAAAACACATTCTCCAGCAGCAAATTTGACTGACTTTCAAGTGCTGATACTCATCTTCATACCTCCGTGCAGTTTAGATGCTCATTCCTGGAGTAAATCCTACCTTGATGTTCTCTTTGTACATGGGGGCATTTAGCAAATATCAAAACATCACATGGCCCCAAATGCTAATTCTTTTCTTTCTTTTTTTTTAATGCAAATTCTTGACATATTTTAGCCTATTAACAGTGTTTAAATAAGTGCCAGTTCAAACAGGATCTTTTTTTTTTTAATCCATATCGGTATAGCACTAATCTGGCAGCACAGCAGGTAGAAAAGCTAAACATTGTTCTGCAGCAGACCTGCAGGCAACAGTGGTGGAAGACAGCTTCGTGGTTTGAGAAACTGCAGCCGTCACATTAAGAAGAGAACCAATTGTGAGCATGTTGATTTCAGAGATGGAAAAGATCATTTGAAATCAGTCTTGATAGATTAGACTTTGCAGAATGTGCTCACTTCTCAGCGGTACCTGAAACACGACCCAACGAAAGCAACAGGTTGGCCCATCTAATGTTCATCCCAATGCAACTTCAGATCTGATTTATTAGCTGTAGTTTATCAAGTGTGTTCAGATATAAACCATTAAAAAAGACACCATACATGGCTTGTAACTAAAGTTTGAGTGTAAACAAAACAAAAACACACTCAGTGATACTCATGATGAGGTCACGCCAGAAATAAGCCGCAGCAATGATGTCTTGCACATGCTTCTCTGCACATGTTTCCACCAGCCGTGTGATACACATGCTGAGGTAACGTCTCCACTGGGTGAGACATGCATCCTGCAGAATGATGATATCAATCCTTCAGAACATCCACAAAAACACAGCACATGTGTGAAGCTGCCTGCAGACTCTCATGACACACATCAAGAGCTAAACCAGACCACTTCAAGCAGAAACTGATGAGCAATAACAAATTGACTTATTTTCCTGAAGCAGAAATGATAAGAGACGATACTGATAGTGGATAACTGACAGGCCACACAGAACGCTCCCCGACATTGTGGTATGACATCTAGACGGTCACATTGGCAGCATGTGACCCTTGCAGGGCTTTCATACGAGTCTGCTGGACAAGCTCCCCACGCTGTTCCCGACCCACAACAAGACGAGGCGCGGGACAAAGGCTGTGTTTGTCAGATCTGTGATACAACCCGAACCAAAGTGAAGGGAGCCTCCCTGCGCCGTCTCCTTCTCCTCTGAGAGGGCCTTGTTTTTAGTCACAGAGATGATAACTGAGATGGGAGGGAGGGAGGGAATCTGAGCTGTTATATAACCAGAGAGGAGAGTGACCCCTGAGAGGACACGGGCTTCAGACATCTCTGCACTGGCTGCACGAGGACTAAACTCACAGAGGAAACTGAAACCTGGTTTATTATTTCCCAGCTGATTAAACTCATAGTTTGTCCCAAAACATTTTCATGAGAGCTGCAATCTTCCAAGGACAGGAAGAGAAAAGAAAAGAAAAACATTCTCAGCAAAACAAACCAGCAATTTTAGGTTTCAAAAGAATATCCTGCAACTCATTAAATATTTCACAATAACTGATGTTGTTGGTGTAGGATGTCTGTTGTATTAAGGTGAAAAATTTAAATATAGTGGCTCAAACCTCTGCATGGTACTGTTCATTAAAATCACAAAAAAATCAACAAAATTAAAGTTTGAAACATGTTTGGTTTGCATTCTTACATTACAATAAACTCAGTAACTTGCAGTTCAAGTTGATGAACATAAATGTTGTCATCTGCTGGACGTGTGACTTTGCAGCCATGTCTTGTGTGTGTGTGAGATCCGGCTTCTTCTGAGTTCTCACATTTTCATAAACTTAACGGTTATCAAAAACCTCAAAACAACAGGTTCATTATCGTGAGATGCAGGACGTAACATCGGCTCTACAAACACCGACGCTGTTCATCTCTGACCGCTGAGCTCACTAAGATCATCTCTTTATCTCAGAAACCCCAAACTGCTTTTTCCTCACTGATGAAAGGTAAGCAAAGGGAAACATCTGTCCACAAGAAATCTGATGGAGATGATCCAGATCCATCAGTTTGTTTACATTTTCCTGCTTCGACCCTCCACCGGAACGACGATGCATGAGAGAGGGAGGCAGTGCACATACAGAAGACGGCCCGGTTTACAGAGGACACAGAAGAAGGTGGACACCGCTCACATGTCTGTCAGCGCAGAGATTTAAAGCTCAACAGGCCTGTGTGAACACGAGTACAAACAAGGTGTGGAAAAGCCTCAATAAAAAGGAGGAAAAACTGGAATTTAAAACAAACCAACCACTTCTTTTTCCTCTTGTTTTACACCACACTCAAAACCCGAGACGAGCAGAGCCCCGACTTTGGGAACCTGATGCAACTTAAGTCTGCTTTTACCTCTTAGGTCAACAACTGTGTACCTGTCCGTTTTTTTTGCAACCCAACCTGTTTTTTTTTTTTTTAATAGAAGTCAACAAATTCCAATAAAAGCAAAAAGGTTTGACCTCCAGAATATCTTTTTTCATGCATTTGCAGTTTCTTTAAAAGGCTATGAAATAAGAAGATCTTTGTTGACAGCTTCCGGATAAATGTCAGATTTAAGATGAAGCCTTCGGTCTGAGTGGGTCAACCGCACCCAGACCAGAAAGCAGACTTGGAAAACCAGTTCCACTCTTTATTCTTAGAAAGGGGATAGCAACAGCTCAGAGATCCAATAAAACACTTAGCTGGCAGACAATGTGAGCCTTCATGTTGTTTTACATGTCGAGGTTGGTTTACTGGGTCAGAATCTGGGAGAGAAAGCTGCGGGGCGGCCGTTGTGCTTCAGGGTCGGCTTGAAATGAACCAGCAAAATCAGTACGAGGAAACAAGAAAGCACTCATTTACAGGATTCCTGCTGCTTGTTGAAGCCCACTTAGGACAAAAGGAAATTAACGCTGCTTGAAAAGAAAAAATACCTTTGCTTCATTTATGGTTGAATGATGACATGTTACCTTGTGACAAAAGTGGCCAAACACTTCATAAAAAGTCATTTGTTATGACAACCTAACACATTTTTAAGAGGATTTTATTTTATTTTTTTACCATCATAACCATAAACTGCATGAAAAAGAGCTGGACAAACTTGATCCATCAAGAGTATATCTGGACTGGACTGGAGTCCATCCCATTTAATACAGAAATTAGCAAATGAGAGTGCCAGCCCCTATTGGGCAGTCCAGAAAACCAGATGTTGCCTCTTGATTTGAATATAAGTTTACAAACAGTAACTTACTGTGCTCATTTACCCTTTAGTGCAAAAATCTAATTTGAAGCTACCCTCACTGATGGCTGACACAATGTTTAGGAAGGCAAAGTAGATGGTGTCAGGAACTGATGTGATCAAAGCATTAAGTTTGGGAAGTCAATAAGGACACAAAAGGCCTCAAATCCAGCTGAGAAGTATTTTTACATCCTGGTCCAGCTCATTCCCGTGTTATTTGGTGGACAAGACTGCCTGAGCAGTCTGAACTGGATTGAGAAATGCTGTGTTTAGTCTGGTGATCCCAGAGAGGTGCCAGGGCAGCAACAGATAGGCCACTTAACGTGGCAACACCCTGCATTTAAAATGTGACTCAGAGAAAGTTGCTGCTGTGAAACCCTGAAAATACTGTACTTCATTGCAACAAATCTGAAACCATGTTTGTTAAGAAAAATCGTACAAAGTCAAAGAATATTTAGTGGATGACTTTGTGGCATTAAACTGGTCAAAACAGTGGCCAAAGTTTAGAAACTCATACGAGCAATATGCACATAGTTTTGCATATTTATCTCATAGTCAACAAGCTGAAGAAATAAGAACTACTCTTGGGATATTATTATATTAGGATGTTTTTCACAAATTGACACCATTACCTGGGTACAAATCAAAAAAATGTTTTAATCATAAGCTCTGTTGTTAGCAGCAGGTTTAGGGGGCGGAGTCAGACACTTTCTGCAGGGACTCTTTCTGGAAACTGATGTTCTGGCTTTGCACTATCCACTTAAATAATGCAGCAAGATGTGAAAGTTGTTGGAGATAAGGACAAGGGAGCAGGATATGTCTGGGTCTGTGCTGTCACAGAGCCCTAAAAATCTGAACCATTCACTGAATTACATACTCCTGGGCTTAAACCAATTGATATGGCTGAATTTGTTTTCTATGCTTTTGAGTTGGTAGATACCATACTCAAACATGACTTCAAGAACATTATTTCTTTTCCAAATACGTCCCCTTTAAGCTTGGTAATATTAGTGAAATTCACTGAGAAAAAAAATGCATGTCACAAAGCTGAAAATGTTTGTTGGTGGTCTTGATAGGGACAGTAATTGCAGAAAAGGATATTTTTGCATGTATGCGAGGTGTTTTTGAGTTTTTACCTGGAAGAAGAGGCGACAAAATCCCCGTCCAGCAGCCGCAGCTTGCAGAACAAAACTCCGTTGACGAAAGGCACCGCACTCAGCTCCTCCAGGGTCAGATGGGTCTGAAACTTAAATTTCTTCTTTTTCACGAAGAAGGCCATAGTTTCACTAAATTTACTCACAAAAAAAAAAAAAACCTCTTTGCAAAGAAAGAAACGGAGTGGTTATTTTGAGAGATACCACGCTGAGAGAGCGGTTCTGACCGCCGCTGGTGTTTCAGAGCGCGTTTTCATGAGAGCTCTGCAGCAAAATCTGAAAACAAATGAAACGCATCGGTTAAAAACGCATGTAAATGTGTGAGAAAAGTTCATAAAATCGGCTGAAAAGTTACACACGGCTCACCTGCACACATCCTGGGGGGTTTTAAGGTCTAACCAGGGACGGCTGCACAGCATTAAAGTGCCAGAACAGACTCTTCACTCCCTTTTCTCATCTCGGCAAGGAGAGGAGGAACTTTGTTGTCAGGATCAATAAGCTGGATGAATGCATCATGTCAATTCCTGTTTTTACTCTTCAGAATAAAAGCACGAATGTCCTCCAATTCAGAGCACGTCCAACAAAAATACATCACTCAAAAGATAATAAACGTGAAATATATTTTCTGTATCTTACACCCAGGGGAAACACGTTCCCTTCATTTGAGTGAGAACCTGTGCCCAAACTTTTGACTGGTTGTGCATCTTACCTCTAATTAAATTGATTATGGGGCTTTGGGGAATGGAGATGGGATTTCAAAAGCATCATAGTTAAATATTTGGCTCATTATCCTAAATAAACTACTCAAGAACTAATCAATTATCCAGCTGATCATTAGACACCGTCCAATTAAACACAAAGGGTGAATTAATTGTCTAAAGGAAAAATCAGAGAAAGATTGTCTAAAATGAGCAACACGGGTTAAATTAACATATGTACAATTAAGTTGGGCTCATTTCTTTTGATAAACACATCTTGAATCTTATTTAGTGCAAAAAATGTCTCGTGTAATTTCTAAAAATTAAAAAATAGGACCAATAGGAAGATTATGGATGTTCATTTTCTCTCCTTGTAGATGGGATGGGTTTTTTTTTTTTTTTTTTTTTTTTTCAGATTCAGATTCAGATTCAGATTCAGATTCAGACGACTTTATTAATCCCTTTGACAGGTTCCCTTGGGGAAATTGACATCTCCATCTAACCCAACCACTGTCATATACAAATCAAACACCCCAAAAGCCAAACACTCATATAAAGATAAACAGATAAAGATAAAAAATAGATAACATTTTAAAATAAATAATAAATATAAAAGGTAAAAACTAAAACTAAAATAAAAATAAAAGTGCAGTTCCATAAAAATAATAATTTATTTAATAGTGTTAAGTAGCTTTTCACCATCCCTCATTAAACAGGTCAAATCAAACTAAAAACGAATCTAAGATTTTGTTTCAAAAGAGAAGGAAAACAAATGTTATACAAGGTAACAAGAGGCATTTATATATTGTAAAAAAAAGCACTTTCAGCATTTTGCTGGTTCGTACTTGGTAACTTGACAGTTCCGTGGTAATTATTTGACATATCACTGAAGCTTCAGCGTGAAACAGCGCCCCCATGCGGCCGTATCCGTGCTTGCACACACGTCCCACATCTGTGTTCTTTCACATGGCAGGGATTCAGAGTCCTGAACATCCCAGGAAGAAAAAACACATCTTAGATTGTGATATACATTGAAAACAAGTAGAGGAAGGTTTGTTTTCTATTTTAATTTTAGGTTAATTAAAATTGGATTTGCTTAATTACTGGTTTCCTAATGTTCCCCTCAAAATCCAGCTGACAGTATTACATGTTTCAGATGTCTTTTGTGAAAAAAAAGTTTTTTTATCAATTATATTTTCTGTAATTCACTGATTCTCTCAATCACTTAGATAAAAGTCACCAATGTCCTTTGAATAGATTTTTTTCCGTTTAATTTACATTTTTTATGCCTCTCAAGGTTTTCTTTTTTCTTTTTTTTTTAAACAGAGATAAGGTCTTTATCCTTTTTTAATATTTCTATTTCTGAAAATGGATTTACTTGTGTCTTATAATATTTGATGTCTGGTCATCACTGTATTTCTGTGGACTATGAGATAAATGGGCCATTAACTGTGTGTTTTGTACCACGTTCTATCGACAGAGGGCGGCACAGGGCTGAAATAAATTCAAATGAGTCAACTTCAACGTGGCACCTCGTGGTTTTGTTTTGCCATATTTCTTTTTAACCCATATTTTAACTGATCTTTATGTAATTGGCTCAAAAATAACAATACATTTATATTTAACTCAATTTAGATATTGTACAGGTGTGATCAACTGAAAAAAAATTGAAAGGCCAAAGTTATTAACCCTCTGACAAAAAATAATTAGTAACGTGGTCTTTGTGATATACAAGTGGCAGCAGTTTCTTATCGTGATTCCTATTTAAGTTGGCACAAGTCTCTTGGGAAATCTGAAATCTTTTCCATTTGTTCCCATTCATACAGACCACAGCGATAACAGACTTGGACATTAACCTTGAGCCCCCCTCACAAATTCTCAGAGAGATCAGGATGTGGGCTCTGAGAGTGCCGCTTTATGAGCTTGATTTTGGTGTCCTTCAAAAGATTTTATGTTGAAATGTTGAAGTCCTTTTTCATTTTTATATCCTTCTTTCTTTTCTTTTTTTTGTCCTGATTTGTTTTTAAAAGATGATTGTGTGGATTTTCTGTTCCTTAGAATAACAACATAATCTAACAACATAAACCCAGACAAGATTTCTGGTGACTGAAGCTGTGAAACAGCCCCCAGGCTTTATGCTCCCACAACAATGTTTAACTATGAAAAATGTGTTTTTGGGGGTGGGGGGTAAGAGGGGTGGAGGCCTCTCCATTCTTTAACCAAAAATCGCTCACAACAGCCTTCTGTAAAATCCAGTAGAAGCCAGTTCAGCAACGACTTCTTCACAAATACATGATCATTTTTGTTGACATCCCTCATTATTTTCCACACTCATTTTCCTTTTTATTAACATTATTTCTCATTACAGCATGTTTGTGCATCAAGCAATACAAGTTTGTGCAAAGAATAACTTTTTTATAATTTAAGAAAAAGCAAAACCAAAAGAAAATAAATAAATAAAATCAACAAAATAGGAACTAAAAAAATTGCATGTACATATGAGAACACATGCCAGCATATACTTCCAAGATAAAAGAAAGCAGGTAAAAGACAAATAATAAAATAATTCTGAACACAATAAGGAAACACATCTAATATACATGTAGACAGGATGACAATGACTTCAGTCATATATTGTAGATGGCACTTATTAAAAATAATAGGTCGCAAACATGTCAGATGCAAGGAGGATTAGTCACACACCCAAAAACCCCACTATAAAACATGAATTTAACACTTCCCATTCCATCCCCCACCCACCTCCCTGAATTACCTTTCATTCATATACCTACACACACAGTTTATATACACCTATCTGTACACATCCACACACAAATGTACATATATAAATCTACATGGTGCAATACCAATGAAGATCTAATAATATTATCCGTGTAGTACAGAGTCTAAAGATGGATTTGGTCCAGGAAGAGTCATCTCACGTGGTCAAATCCAGAGAAGGCACAATATCCATAAAGGGCTCCCAAATTTTCTCGACGGTTCTAGATTTCTTTCTTACATTGTATAATATCTTTTCAGGTGTACAGTAAGACACTAGCTCATTAATCCAGTGCCTCAGCGATGGTGAAGCTTCAGATTTCCAATTACTTAGGATGCATTTCTTCACTGCTGTGCTGGCAAGTAAAATGAAGTATTTCTTATAATTTCTTATGCTTGTATCCCCCAAAATCCAAAGTTTTGGGTTCTGCTCAATTTGACGTCCTATTATCTTAGAAGTTAATGCAATAATGTGTTCCCAAAGTTTTCCTATCCCTAGGCAGCTGCAAAAACATGTGCAACATCGCCTTCTGCCACTTTACACCTCTGACATCTTGAAGAAATGCTGCTGTCAAATTTATGCAATCTGTGATGGGTGTAGTATGTCCTGTGCAATACTGGTAATTGAATTGTATTTGCCTATGTTTTGTGGATATTAATATGTCTTATCATAAACAGGTAGTTTGCCATTGATTATAGCGTATATAGGAAATGTTAGTCCTTTTGTGGTTCTGCATTGTTTTTGACCCATTCTCTAATTTGCAGGAATTTAAAGAAACTATGTTCGGGGAGCTGGAATTTTTCCTTTAGTTGTTGAAAGTTGGTGAATGTACTATATAAATCTGCAACTGTTTGGATTTTTTTATCTTTCCACTTTTGTAATACAGCATCTGAGATGTGGTGTGAGAGTTTGGGATTTCTCCATAAAGGAGTCCTCCAAAGAAATGAAATGTCAAGGTTTGTTTTTAACTGAATTTGTCTCTTTGTCCTTTCCAATTACTCTGATCAGGTTCAGGTTCAGGTTCAGGTTACTTTATTGATACCCAAGGGTAAACTGGTTTTGCAGTCGAGAGTTAAACAAGCAGCAGAAAACAGACAATCAGTTCAGGAACAAGACATTTAAGAAGAACACATACACATAAAACAAGAGACAGCTTCGGCTCGACAGAAAGTGCTGCAGTTCATGAAATAAATATAAGAGATAAAAGACATGAGGCTAAAAAAGAATTAAAACACCAAGAGCAAAATTTCCTCCAAGTTAGGAATGGATAAGAGCAATAAGATAAAAACATTGCAAAAATACATTGTGCTCCGAAAAGTGACTTGTGCAACTGTGATGACTGTGAAATGCATAGAAAAAGCATTCATTACTTTCTGTCTGACTTCCAGGGTGATTTATTTACTTTTGGCATGAGGGTAGCACTTTTTTAATGAACATTCAAGAGGAATCTCTGTCAGTGAAGTGTTGAAGTGACACAAGGCCTGTTTATGGAAGTGAGGTTCGAATAGTGACTGATTACTTAGGTGAGATTTTAAGGACAAAAATCACACAGGGGCTTATAATCTCAATTTCAGTATATTTTGTAATAAAACACAAGTTGTATCTTCTGTATTGGGTTAAAGGTTATTATTGCTGTGCTATATTATCTAATCAATGTTTGCTGCTACGGAACATCCATCCAACCAGCCATAGAAACACCATAATGCATCTGAAAAGCCTCTTTTCCAGGAAGACAACAACGGCGTCACCACCAGATCGCTGTGTTGCAGCATTTTGAGGCCTCGTGGGAATTATGACCACATGAGACTCCTTCCCACCTGTGTTTCTGTTGTTAAGTATTTGTCTGATCCTGCAGGTTAAAGTGCTCCTGGTCACAAACAGATGCATCTCTGTCCCCTTACCCTCCTCTGTGTGACGCACAGGATTCAAGGAGAAGCAACAGCGACAACATGTTTGTGTTCAGGTTGGACTTTATCTTGTCGGCTGCTAAAGGTGCGTGTGTTCCTTGGCTTTATCATTGAACCCACTACAACTAATGGCATTATTTCAGTTTTTATTACTGCTATGTACAAACATAGTCACAGACTACCTGTCTCAATAACAATACTGGTTTTTAAAAAATAAACTTTACTTGTCCAATCCTGAACGATTTGATGCATTTTTATTTGGTTTGACAATTAATTATTTTGATATTACGAACCCCAATTTCCAGAAAGGTTAAGAGGTTTGCTGTTAAGGACACATCTCAATCATTTGGGAATGGAAGATGTTAATAGTTGAAGGAAAGGAAAGGAAACTGTGTTCATTCTTTGCCGAATACCAGATATCAGACGCTAAACAGGCTGTAGTTGTCTCCTCTGGTCATCCTTGTCATGATATTTCAGATATCTTCAGTGGATTGCTGTCCATGAAACTGAAACTTGGACTCATCTGACCAGAGAAGTGGTCTCTTCTTTGCGCCTCTCCGGATGATGTCCAGAGACCTTGAAAGCATTTATGAGCTGCGTTTATATAGAGGTTCTTCGTTGTGTAATACGGTTTCAGGTTACATTGTTTGGATGTGGCGGCCGACTGTGGTGTGTCATGGTGGTCCCTCGAGGTACTCCTGAACCTTTGTGGCTATATTAATCTCAACGGCATGACTGTTTAAGGGTTTGAAGACCCTGCAAAAACAGAAAACAGAAATAAGAAAAATAAAGACCAAACTTTTGGTGGTCTCTCCTTTCATACCCAATCCTGGCACCCTTACCTGTCACTAATTATTCTGCACATCCTTGAATCTTAAAAAACAGTGTTACATGGGCATAATGTAAACTTTTCTTACTTTGCCTCTCTCCCAATGTTCATTCACTTGTTTCTATTTTGTAAATATACTAAAGTCACGTGGTGAAGAAAGGAAATCCTTTAATTTGTTATGATATATGGCCGAGAGAGTAGTGCATATTCATGACCTCGTCATGATGAAGTGTCCTTGGGTAAAAAGGTTGAACTCCACAATACCTGCATTACGTTCATGCATTTGGTGATTGTCTTGAAAAGTAATAGAGATGTCAGCTAGGCCGTGGTGATGCCCTCATTGGTCTTTGAAATAGAGGATGTGTGTGAAAATGACCAGATGTGTGTTTTTAATCATGAGAGTGTGAGTTTTTCTATGTTAAATGTTGATTTTATTATGTAAAACACTTTGCGTTATTAGTATATGAAATGTGCTATATAAATAAAGTTTGACTTGATTTGATTTGATTTGATAAGTTTGGCGACCAGTCATGAACAAGTTGTCATTGTGCTGATTAACTGCCTGTGCCAACATGAATATGGAAAAAAAACCAAGAAAGTTCAGTGTAAAGGTTACAAGAGCATCTCCAAACAGCTTGTCCTTGTGACCACAGCTGATGATGTTACGGGAACATTTGGAAAGGTTGCTGCAGCCAACCGAGTTGGACATGACACGAAGAAGTAAAGTGACTCCAGGCAGAAGGGGGACAGAGTTCAAGTGGTAGTAAATCAAATAAAGCAAAACATTCACATTGCTTTTTATGTAATGGGTTAGATCGAAGAGACCACATTTTTACTCAAGAAAGGTTAAAAACACAATGTTGCAAATGCATGCCCACTCTTCAATTCTATTTTTTTCTGACATTCTTATATTTATATATATTTTTTGTACATTTTTTTTCTTTGCACATTTCTTGTACATATGAGACATGCCCCACTTATCTGTTTTCCGTATCTATTTTATTTGTATTTTTTATTATACTATTTGATACCTTCAACGTTTTGCTGCTCAGTTGCCTTGAAATTGCCCCTCGGGGATAAATAAAGTTTTTCTGAATCTGAATCTGAATCTGAATGCCCACCTCAGAAAACACCCTGTTGCAGGATTTGATGCCAAAGTGACATAATCTCACTCTAGACTTTACAAAGATGCACATCACATATTTTCTGCTTATGTTTATGTTAAATTAAATTCAAATAGTTAATCATATCATGCATCTTTTTTAATGAATCTAGATCATGGATGTATTACAGAAACGATCTAGATGTGCCGCCAAATCTTCCCCTCGGGCTCAGTTTAAAAGGTTAAAGGTACACGATTGGTCAAGTCTCAAAGGTTGGTCGTGAGACGTGATTGGTCAATACTTTCCAGGCACTTACACCAACGTACGCAAGAGATCAGGCGGGAGGTGGCTGAGGACCGTCAATGGGCGGCCTCGCTGATTGGTCCGTAGTAAATGACGTCACGGCTCAATGTGTGCCAGCCAATCCCGTGTCTCCTCCTGGAAGGGGGCGTGGTTTAGAGCGCTCTTTAGACGCCGGTTCCTCATTGCGGCTCCTCAGTACTATCCGCCTCTAGCCGGGTATTAGCTTTGAGCTATTTATTTATTTATTTGTAGTTTCTTTTAAAGTAAGTCATCCAAGCCAATCATGCTGGGTTTGTGCCTTTACGTGCCCGTTTCCAACTCGGATCCGGTGGAAGTGGAGTATTTTGAGTCAAACGGATTGCCATCTGAGCTCAAGTCCCTTTTTAACAAACTCAGCGTGTTCCTGCCGTCCGAGGAGTTCTCAACCTACCAAAAGTGGCGAAAGGTAAGAAAAAAAAAAAAAGCTAAAATTACCTGTGCAACATTTGATACACCAACTTTCAATTTCGTATCTCATGTAATTGTTCAATTCTGGCGGCCGGAAGGATCAGCACGACGTGGCAGAAAAAAAGGCCGCAGTGCAAAAAAATGATTTTTTTCTTTCAAAACTAGAAAAAAAAAAAAAAAATGTAATTCAAACCAAAGATATCAGTAGATCTAACTAGTCATGATCAACATCACTTTGTTCCGAGTTTAATGGACTTAAGTGAACATGAGTCATTTACTTTGAAAGGACAATCCACCCTAAATAGGAATGTCTGTAATGTGACAATGGCGTGTCTGGATTTGCATTCACACTCATAACTTGTTATATTTTTCAAATGATTTCTTTTTTTTTTTTTATAAAACACCCTTTTAATTAAGTCAATGATCTATTTTATATACGTTTGTAAAATGTCTACATTTCTCTCTGCAGCCGGCACACACGCATGCAGGCGGTAGAGCTTTAAGCCGGTATTATGGTTCTGCGTTAAATCGACGCAGCCCTTACGCCGTAGGCTCTGCGTTGGTGTAACGCGGAACCATAAATCAGCCTTTAGCCGCCATGCTTCTTTCTGCAACCTGACCTCTAAGTCCTGTAGTTAAAAAAAAAAAAAAGTCTTTCTTTGAAAGTCATGAAAGACAAATGTATGCATTTGTGCTGCTAACTTCAGTGTTTAGTTTAGTTTATTGTTTTGCACAGTTTTTAAAAAATATACAGGACATATCAATGATAAACACTATAGGTGCAGGAAGAGGCAAAAAACCCAATGGTCTTATTTGAAGCCTCCACCGAAGATATTAAAATTTCATGTCAAGATTAACATACAAAAAACAAAGTAAAACTACACAAAAGTGATGGCAAACTAATAATGCAATATATAAAGAATAAAGACAAAAAATAAGTGTGTGTGAGTGTGCATGGGATATTGTTTTTACAACTTATATTATATAAGTGTGAGCTGCAGGGGTTTGCAGAAATGTCCAGCAGAGTCTAATTTCAGTGTGATAATCGTCTGCACCGGGGACTGCAGGTCAGGAGCTGGCCCTGGCCAGTTCACCAGACTGGAGCACTGCCAGTGTCCCTGGCCTCCTTTTTAGCTCATTGGGATTGAAGCCAGACGGGATTTTTTAAAAAGCCGGCTGGTTGGCCTGGAGTTGAGGTTAAAGATAGCTGAAGCATTATGTGAAAATACCTGTGCAGTCAAGGAGTACCACATGCCATGGAAGTGGGCCAGCCTGTACCGTACAAATGGGTCATGTGTGTGTTCATTGGGGGTCGTAAAATACAAGTAGGGAGTCTCCTTTTAAATCTGCTATTCTGGATTTGGCTTCAGTTACATGACTTGTCATTTTATACACAAGTTCACATAGAGTACATTTAGAACTGGGTGTACTTGTTTCCTAAGTAGTTATTAATTTGGCTATCAGATGACTGCTCTGCAAGATATTGTCTTCCTTGCACTGACTTCACCCTGAAACTAAACAGTTTAACATCTGCGTTCTTTTAAAATAAATTCATATATACCAACTTTTGTGATCTCACCTTGGTCCCTTTATCTACCTGTTTCTGCAGAAAACCTCAAACGGCAAAGAGACTGATGTAGACGGGCAACTGGACTTTGAGGAGTTTGTTCACTACCTGCAAGACTATGAGAAGGATCTGAAGCTTGTGGTGAAGAGTTTGGACAGGAAGAACGCAGGTATGAGCGTGCAGCCCCAGATGAATGGAGCTTTTGTGTCTAAGCTACAAGTACTTATTTAGTTATGTCATGTAATTTGTTTTCTAAGCATTTGAATGGCTTTCCTTTTTTAGGTCACATTGATCCAAAAGAGTTTGTGCAGTCTCTTCGTGACCTTGGGGTGAACATTTCTCCTCGACATGCAGAGAACATCCTTAAGAGGTAATACTTTCCATCCATTTCATCCACGGCAATTTCCAACTATTCAGCAGAGGAAACCCTTGTGTCTTACTACTGTGTTCTTCTTTTGAAGCATGGACAAGAATGGGATGATTACAATTGGCAGTAAAGACTGGCGCAAATACCCCTTAGTGGAGAAGACTGAAAACCTCCCTGAGATCATCCTTTATTGGAAGCACTCCACGGTTAGTGTCTTTTTCATCTTTCTTAACATATGGTAACAGATTACATTTCATTGCCACAACTCTGACGGGGAAGAGCTTAATCATTCTTTTGACAAATTGCATTGCTATGAATAGTAAACTAGGGAATTTGAGTGTACTCGATAATGTTATCACCTAAACGAAAACTCATAAGTGCTCAGGATGACCACCTTCCTCTTCTCTCGAACTGGTCACTTAACAGGCAAGTCCTTGAGACTCCATCATTACAAGTCGTGCGTCATCTATTTATCTAATAGGCCATGAAAAGAACCAGGACCCAATCCAGGAGGATTAAACTGGAAGGATTTTCAAATTCGTCTAGCTGTTATGTAAATCAGGGCATCGGTCAATCAGAACTGGCGCAGGCTGGTATTTCTGCTCCTTCAGGAGGACAGTACGGCCCCAGGGATCACAGAAGTTATTTTCAGCACCGTCTCGACCTGAGTCTTGCAGACGTAACATGGCACAGATTAAACACTGACATGTTGAACCAGGGCCAAAAACCTTCCTGAGAGGACAAGCTGATGAAATACAAGCTGCTAGGCATTTTAGTTTTTAAAAAGTCAGGTGTTAAATGCTGTCAGTGGTCATGAGTTAAGTCTTCAGAGACACAGGGAGTTGACTACTTGATAAAACTCATCATGTGACCAGTTATCTCTATTAATGGGTATTGACTCATCTACCTAAGACTACACGCAGTTATTGGAGCAAGGTTTTAACGGTGCTCAAATCCAAATAAAATCAGTGTTGTGATATTGGTTAAGATTATTTAACCTGGTATATAACTTAACATTATATTATCTTCAATTGTTGCTGTCTAAATATAATTTGGGGTTAAATCTTGAATTGACTAATCTGGAGGCGGAAGTGGTTCACATTTGTGATTATTCTCGGCATGATTCATCAGAGCGCAATGCCGTCTGGCCTTTGCTCAATGAAGCTGGTGAAGAAATACATCAGTCGTAATGGGCCGCTGCAATCTGTTAAATATTGACCTGTAAGAGGAAACTGGTGCTTAATGAGGGGTGTGTGGTGATGCACATTTTGCCCCTTATGTGCTATTTGCTCTTAACAAGATGTGCAACACAGTAAATAGCAGAAACCCTGAGACAATTTTAACTGCTGAATGTTTGATCTTCCATTAAAAGTTGATATTTATCTATACGTTTTTGTCTTTCTGTTAGATATTCGATGTGGGTGAGAACTTGATGGTGCCAGATGAGTTCACCATTGAGGAGAAGCTGACGGGGATGTGGTGGAGACACCTGGTTGCAGGTGGAGGAGCCGGGGCTGTTTCAAGGACCTGCACTGCCCCTCTGGACCGACTCAAAGTCATGATGCAGGTAAGACAACCTCCAAGAACTGAATCTGGCCTCCATTTCGAGGGAATGTGGAAAATTTAATTTGCCTTTTTATAAAGGAGTTTAGGAAGTGTAGCAATAAGTTGTAGAAACTTTTATCAGATCATGGGATGATTGGACCCAGCAAGGGTTTTACATGTCCATCAAGTGTAAATGGTATCACTTTATCAAGAATTTTGAAAGTCATTGTTCAAGAGTAAGTTGTGTAACTGCTATAAAAGTTTAATGTTTAACCATGTAAGAGCTGGGGGGGAGGGGGGGGGGGGGGGGGGCAGAGTCCAGGCACTGTTGGTTCATTCACTATCAATGACGGGCAGCTTGAGCACAGCTGTTGCACCCTCGATAGTCTTTACCGTCATCGATGAGATTGGGATCCAACTGTGGCATATCAGTGACCCTGATCTGCGTCAGTGGCCAGGTTGAAGGCAGACCTTGAGCTCTATGTGTTAGGAAATGTGCGTTTTCGCGTACTAAACACACATGACCCAGTCAGCATGGATTTTTGTCAAAAGGACCTTTCGTCTAAATGACACCATCCCAAATGTATCCCTAAAGGTTTTTTGTTCCCTCTCACCAGGTTCATGGATCCCGAACCAACAACATGTGCATCATGACTGGGCTAACACAGATGATCAAAGAAGGGGGTGTGAGGTCATTGTGGCGCGGCAATGGCGTGAATGTGATAAAGATCGCCCCGGAGACGGCTCTCAAGTTCATGGCTTATGAGCAGGTACTTGAAGTTCTGTCAAGTTGTCTCGTCTGACATTCTGAGGAGGCCTGCTGTTACTGATGTCATGCATTTAAATGTCTCTTCCAGATTAAGCGACTAATCGGCAGCGATAACAAGACTTTAAGCATCGTGGAGCGATTTGTTGCAGGCTCTTTGGCTGGAGTGATTGCCCAGAGTGCCATCTACCCGATGGAGGTGATTATCTGTCCATTTAAATCCTGTTTAAATTCGGACGGAATTAAGAAATGTTGTTGAGCAACTTTGTCCTGATCTGTTCTCAGGTCCTAAAAACCCGTCTTGCCCTGAGGACGACCGGTCAGTACGCTGGCATCTCGGACTGCGCAAAGCAGATTTTCAGGAGAGAAGGACTTGGAGCATTTTATAAAGGCTACATCCCAAACATGTTGGGCATCATTCCCTATGCAGGCATCGACCTGGCCATTTATGAGGTGAGCTGGAGGGTCTCTTGCCTACCAACAGACTTCAGAAATTGATTTTTAGTTTGTTTCTTGCACATTTATTACAAATGCAAGTATTTAAAATCGAAAATCTTATTCTGATTGTTTTGTCTCCTCTGTACAGACGTTGAAGAACACATATCTGCAGCAGTACGGGACTAACAGTGCCGACCCCGGTGTGGTCGTCCTGCTGGCCTGCGGCACCGTGTCAAGCACATGCGGTCAGCTTGCCAGCTACCCACTAGCCCTGGTCCGAACCCGCATGCAAGCACAAGGTGAGCTTTGACTCACTTTATTAGGAACACCTGATAATTTTTTTTTAATTTGTTTATTTTTAAGTGATTTGCAACGTCTAAGTGTGTCCTTGTGTTTCCAGCTGCGATCGAGGGCAACCAGCAGGTGTCAATGACCGGGCTCTTCAGGCAGATCTTGCAGAGCGAGGGCCCGACGGGGCTCTACAGGGGCCTGGCCCCCAACTTCCTAAAAGTCATCCCTGCCGTCAGCATCAGCTACGTGGTGTACGAGCACCTGAAGAGTCAGTTGGGAGTGACGTCGCGCTGAAACTCTTACCATCACATGAAAAGCTTCAGTGTGACCCTCTGACCTGGACCCCCCCCAAGTTCTCATGTTAGGAACCCCTGAGACTATTTTGGGGGGAGGTATTTTTAGTAATCTCATTCTGTGAATGTCAGCTGATGTAAGAGGAGGAAAGGCCAGCGTGGAGGATATGGACTCTGTGAGCTCAGACTGTCATGACTACAACTGCTGCTATTTACTGTTTCTTTTCGTTTTTAAGAGAAGCTGTGAGAGTTGAAGCAATGACTGAATGTAAATCCAGGACCAAATGTTTTTATTTGTTCTTGAGTCAAATGTCCAGGTCTTTCCATTGTTGTGACGTTGTAAACTTTGGTAGGTCAGTTAGTTGTGTATGACCAGGACATGCGAGTAAATCAGAGTGTGTTTTACTCGGCAGATGTAGGATTCATAAGCTTTGTGTTTGATAACAGCTCTGCCTCTAGAAAAATATGACTGTATCCCAAATGAGAGGATTTTTGCACAAGAATTTTTTTCTCTCAACCCCTATCCTGATTGCATTGAGTGCAGGATTTTCTGCATGCATCTTATTTATTGCTACCTGCCCTGTATTTATTCTCTAAATGAGAAGATGAGTTGTCTCTTGAAACACCAGTCGTGCAATTGAAATTTCTGGGTGTGGGTGTGGTATTATTGCCTTAACAACCCAAGACACTAAAATGTGTGGTGAATTATTGGGCTACAAGTTCTTGTTGGCAGATAGATGCTGTCAATCTTTTCTGAAGGTATGTCTTAAGTGTTCACCTCAGGTTTAAAGGGAAAACGATTTTGTTGAATTCTTGTTAAAAGCACATGTTCAAAAGGAGGAGTTTGGATATCATTTTGAGCACCAATTTTGCACTTTAATCAATGTTCATGGCTCACCAATGCAGGATAAGATTATTTTGTAAAAGTTTTACTAATGTTTTAAAGGACCATTTTTGATGCAAATAAATGCGAGTTCAAAAATACTGAGTGTAATGTGGTGTTTTCCTTGAAGTTAAGTATGTTATTCCCCAGTTGGCATGCAAATCTTAAGAAATTGAGAGCTTAGCTTCCACTTGGAACGAGTGTCTGGTAAAACCTTTGCGATGTGAAGAGTTTGTCAATAATGAAGACATTGTTTTAACTGTTTGGGTCAGGTGATGGTTACATCAGAGTGAAACAAATTTAATTAATCTTGAGCTTTCTATGACTAAAGAGGGATATTTTCCATTCATATGTGAACTTTTGCATTTACACTTTATGACTGTCTTGTTGAACGTTTTCACACTTGCACATTGTTTATGAGTTAAAAGAAGAAATTCTAGTAAACAATATAATCTGAAAGTCAGAAAGCTGGAATAATATACTCAAGTTGACTATATATATTCCTTTAGAACTTTGTTCAAATTAATTTTGATCTCGCTGTGGTTTAAATGTACAGGTTTTTGTCAATGTTTATAACTTTGACTTCTGGCATTTTGGAATATTTATTTGGAAGATCTAATGTGAGTCAAGAGGAAAAACTTGGATCATGTGATGTACTTGCATGAAATAAAACGGAGCGTGACCCAAGAAAAAGGAGCTGGATGATTTTTTTTTTTAGTTTTTTAGTGGCTGAAATGCAGAGCGAGCTCTATATGATACCCGGCACAAGTTGTGGGGTTCACGGTGGCTTGGTGCCTGAAACGTGTCCTGCGTCATCTCTGCACTGGTATTCATTTACTTTGGATCCCCTTTTTCCTTCAACTGTCCAAACAAATATGCCAGGTTAATCAGTAATGATAGCTTGTGCTAAGCAATATGTGCGAGCATGTAAGATGCCGGTCCTCTGAATAAAGAAATGTATGAATAGATGGATCGAAAAGAGTTCCTTAAAAACTGATATAAATGTTTGCATTACACACTTCATCTCACTATCAAGTGTCTATTAAATCTACAGATGTTCCTGCTTTATTGTATCACAGTAAGTGTACCTTTTCAACAAAGGTTTAATATTTCTGGATCTTTTCACTGCAGTAAAGTAAAGTATTCGTAACAATTTAATGATACAAAGATATCTGGTCTCTGGGAACATGATACACAATTATTCCGCATATACGTAAAAGAGGAGTGTAACCTTAAAATGTGCTGAAGAAGACAGACTGTCTATTATGACACAAACACGTAAAAGTCTTTCAGTTGAATTGATCCTTTGGTGGTTCTCTAATGTCCAAATCTGTGTCATGAAAATATGAATTTTCTGGTTACATAAGTTTCATGATAACGTTTGCATATCACAGGCAGTGGGCTACTTTTTGAAAATAGATTAGATATTACAGGCATTACATAAAGAAACTGAAAAAAACAGTAAAAAAAAGTGCTTTGCAAATCAGTCTTGAAGTATTTGGTCCAAATGAAGTTATATATTAAAGGGAACATGGGGGGGATAGTGTGACATAAGAGAGCCAAATCAGAGCAGAACTATCCAACCTTATCTTATCCGACTTCATATCATGTAGGATGTAGCTATTGCTGTACCTCTGAAGTGGTAAAGTTGTAACAGGATTTCAGAAGAAGCACACAGACTTGGTCCACAAATACCAGCTGCTTTGATCAAAGCTGTAAAGGTCATCACGAAAATGTAGCTGATGTACTGTACAACTGTGGTAATTGAACAAAAGATGTCAGACATTTCATAAAAGTTTCAAGTTTTATTGTCAGATATGCTATATACAGTATACATACAGCACAAATGAAATTACAGTCCCTTCTGACCCACGGAGCAGAGTACAAGTAATAAAATAGAATATAATAAGAAAATAAGAAATAAGGATAAAAATAACAGTCCACAATTAAAATGACATGAACTAAACTTGAACCCTAGAAAATTGTGTTTGTGGAAAAGGATCATGAATTTGTTACATATGTTACCTAATCATTTATTAGACTTATTTTTTATTTGGTATAAAAAAATAGATACCTTAGTGGTAAGGGATTTGTAAAAAATATATACATGTATTCAATACATGTATATATTTTTTACAAATCCCTTACTTATTTAGCTTGTTTATAGCAATACTATTGCTATAAACAAGCTAAATAACAACCTAGGAGTTTGAGTTTTTTAAGCTTCGCGCAGTATGTCCTGCGCAGGCTACCGTACCAAAACAAGGAAGAGCGTCCTACACGGATTCACTCCCATTTACTCATATAAAAATCCGAAACATACGTTTTTAATTTATTCGCAGAACAGTTAAAAGGTTTAAATGTAGTTGTTTTAAGATTTTCTTGAAGCAGGCTAACCAGCAGTGTTGGTGAAATGGTCCAGAACGTGTTCCGGACGGGTTTTGTGGTGCGAGCCTCGCACACGCTGCTCACCTGGCTGGTGACGCTGGTGCTGTTCCTGCACGACACTGGTGAGACCAAACCTCAGATCAAACTAACATCATCTTCGTTTTGATCATCCTGCCAGCCGTCAAAATAATAAATAAATCTAAGCAATCTTTCTGAACTTTGAGCGCTTAATGAGGAAAAAGGAAAAATAGTTAGGGATGTGCAGATCGATACTGAGTTATCGATACTTCCGATACCAGATCTGTATGCTCTAAAATCGATTCTCAAATGAAAATATCGATACTTTTGATACTTCGGTCATTTAATACAATGGAAAGTAACTAAACTATTCAGATTTTGTCTGAATGACACTCTGCTGGTCGGAACTACTTTTTTTCATTTTCATTTTTATAGCAGTTCTTATTTTTATTTTTTATTCTCTTATTTATTTTAATGGTTTTATTTTACTTAGGATATTTTTTAGTGATGGAAACACCTTTTTCAAACACTGGTTTTTCTGTTGTTGTAATAGCTCGGCTGTATTGTGAATGAGGCCGCTACCTCAGTATAATTATATTATTATATGTTTGTATATATATCAGAATCAGCTTTAATGACAACGTTTGAACATATCAAACAGTGAATTTGACTTTGGTTAACACCGTTGGCACCATAGTTGTTATAAGGCGCAGATTTTTCCAAAAGAGGCATCTTCACACTATGTATTTAATACACAGTGTCAATGTGCCAAAAACACCTCAGCACAGAAAAGCAACATACTCATAACAACATCATGACGAAGACTTGTGTGGGTGTGGGGGGTGGGTGACTGGGGGGCGGGGGAGATCCCGGCATGGTACATCCAAGTGAGCGCCGCGACCTTCGGTACAGTTCTGATACAGGTCCACCGGTGTCCTGAGAGGAAGGGGAGGGCTAGTGGGAGCAGAGCGTCTTGTTTTCATTCCTCCAGGGAGATTGTGACTTGAGAGGCCTGCCAAGCCGCCCTGTCAAGGACAGATTGTAGAATCAACAATTGCATTTAGGACAGGCAGACTCCAGTAATTTTCCACCTGCCATAAGTCTCTGGTTCATCAATGGCGACTCCAAACAGACAAATTTGTAGTCAATTCCCGCCAAGCCGAGCTTCCAACTTCTCCAAGGTCTTTTCCATCCTGCCAATGAGATCAAAAACCGCAGCTAGCCTGCGATTCTGTTCAAAAATCGCATCCAGCTTGCGATTTTTCTCCCCCAACGTTAGAGTCAGAAGGTCGCACAGCTTATCCCTTCAGGCACGTCAGACAGCTCCGAAAGGGCCAGAATAGCTGTCGACGCTTTCCGAATTTGTCGATATGCCAGGTAACCGCCGGCTCCAAACACCAGAAATCCTGTTATCATTAATCCAATTATGTAGGCATCTTCAACATCCTCGACTGACAGTATGGACAGACACACGATCCATCATCACGGGTCCATCATGTATCCAGCAGCAAACGTCCCGTCGGGGCAAGAGGGCTCCCTTTTGCACTCTTTTCTCATCACAAAAATTTGGTCAATTGCACTGAGAGACCAGTTAACCAATTCCATGATTGTAGAAAAAAAAAAAAATAAATAAATAATATATATATATATATATATATATATATATATATATATATATATATATATATATATATATATATATATATATATATATATAATTATACTTTTGACTTTAAAATAAATAGCTAAATAAGTGACCCTGATGTCTTGTATTCTTAAGCCAACTAAAATACACCAATTTTTTTAGATGTACCGGGCACATTAGGTGTATTTGCACAATGTATTATCGGATCGGTATCGCCGATACCAGCTTGAATTTTACTCTTTTTATATCGGATCAGAAAGGAATTCGATGGTATCCAACATCACTAGTTCTTAAGGCTTTAGGAAAAGTGTGAATGATCATATTACATATACACCCTCCTGTCCTTATATTTGTCTACATCTGTGGCAGAGGAAATAAAAGCAGAAGTGTTGTTTTTTTCACAAGCGATGGTGTGGTGTTTCCTCTGCGAAAGGAAGAAATAAATAAAGCACTGAAGCTCCTTTTTCCACATTTAAAGAAATCATTGACCTTTAATTGTGAGTACCACATTAGTCATTTAACCTCACCCCTTCGCCCTTTGGTGTAAGACTTTAAAGCATCCCCCACTGCTGGTTGCAGTATTAGAAAACATGAAGTATGTGAATATTTCGAAAGTCCCTCAAAGTAATAAATGATCTTTGGATACACCAAAGGAGTGGACCTACTCATTTATGTCATTTATGTCATTTATGTCTCTTTAAAAGATAAAAGCGCATACCGTACCAACGTTATTTATAAAGCACTTTGACTGAAACAATTGCTACACATAACTAGATACTAAGAATTATAAGAGACTATAAGAAACATAAAATAAATGGCACAAGAACAATTTAAATTCAACACAATAATACAGATGTAATTAATGAAATAATGTGTTCATGTGTACAGATCTGCGGAGGTGCGAGGAGCGAGGAGAGCTGCTGCTGCCGGCTCTCTTCTTCCTGATTGTCGTGCTGTCTGTGCTTTTGTACTTTGCAGTCTCGTTAATGGATCCTGGCTTCGTTCTCACAGACGCAGTGACGGTAAGATCCAGGAGCAGGATCACAAAAACACGTTTTTTGTTTTCAACAATATGCAAATGTGTTGGAATAGATTTTAGCGTGCAAGTTGGCCTGAGAAAAGATGAATCGGTTCTCTGCGATGGAAAATGGAGGCAGTGGTATCAAATTTGTTTGCTCTTAAGTAAATGGAGTCATGTGCTCTGTCTGAGTGAAAGGTCAAGTGGGTGGGCCTATGTGTGACATCACTTCTATATGTGTTACGCAGGATGGTCAGGGTTCAAGTGAGGAAATGGAATCGATGATTCCTCAGTCGTCGACCCCTCGGATGCGGCGCTGTGGGTACTGTCTGCTGCAGGTAACCAGCTGGCACCTCCAACGCTCATCAGCATGTAGTCGCCAACGCATACGATTCAATTCAAAAATACCTAATTTATCCCTTCAATGGAAATTCACTGTTGCAGTAGTTTTCATGATTTAAGCCGGTTCAGAGAGTCGTTGTAGGGGGTTATCGCCAGTACTGGAGTTGAGGGGGGATGGCATCCCCCCCGAAATAAAAACGGTCAAAATCATCCCCCCTGTAAAACTGCCATCCCCCCTTTCCATCCCTTATGTCATTTCATCAATGAATGTGGTGTTACTGCTGTTTCAACATTTAGAGTCATCACCAGAAAAATAACACCAGAAAAATAACTTATTTGACAATTTTCACCTGTTTATTTTTACCTGTAAATTTTCACTTGAAATAAGTAGAAAAATCTGCCAGTGGGACAAGATTTATCTTCTCATTACAAGCAAAAAAATCTTGTTCCACTGGCAGATTTTTCTACTTATTTCAAGTGAAAATCTACTTGAAACAGGTGAAAATTGTTGTTTTTTCCAGTGATGAGTCTTGTTTTAAGTGTAATGAGATTTTTTTTAACTAAAATTAGACATTTTAACTAGAAATAAGACAAACATTTTGAGTTTTTGCAGTGATCCATTTGACTTATCCTGTGAAGGACAGAAGCATATTGATACGTTCAGAAAACTGTTGTTGATGTAAGCCCAGTGGATATTTAAAGCTTACAGAAGGCTGCATTTAACTGCTGCTATGTCATTCCTGCAGTATTTCTGCAGTTGTTTTGGTCAGTGCTTTTATTTGTAATATATTATATTATTTGTAATCAGCACAAATTATCTGTCCCCATATGATAAAATCCACCATCCCCCCTGATTTTTTTTTTTTTTTTTTACAACTCTGGTACTGGTTATTGCTGTGGGCAGGAAGGATCTCCTGTAGCGGTCCTTGCGTACACATGAGTAACAACACGTATACCCCTGCTGTGAATGCAACAATGGTGAAAAAAGCAAACAAACAGAACTAAAAACAAAAATTGGTAAAATGCATTTAATACTTTTTAGAGGTCAGCTGATATCACGTCTTCTGAGGCCAGTCGCGATTGGTAGATGTTGAGTTTGATGTTTGATGCTTGATGCTATATGACAGCTTATTTTTCCTCTTCCATATAAGACAATTAAGAAATAACAAATGATGCAGACATTTGCTTAAAAAATGAAATAAGTAAATACAAATTTGCTAAATAAATGAAGAAATTAAATGTGTCTCAGACACCATTGACGTTTTCAACTGCTAAAAGCTATTAAAAAACGACCGCTCATGATCTTTATTGTTTGCCAACCTCTTATCTCATACATACAATGTGATTGTGTTGAAGCAGATTAAATCTTTTAAAATATAAACTGTCATATGTGTTAGTCACCCTTGTGATCCGTTGACTTTAAGCCTTTAAAATGTCTAAATTTAGATTTATTAAACTATGTCAATAGGGGTTACACTCCGCTAAACTAAATATGGGATTGTTCTTGGCAGTAGTTTATTTAGTTTATTTAACTGGATCCCCATTAGCTGCCACCAGAGTGGCAGCTACTCTTCCTGGGGTCCACACACAACAAAACATCACATAAGACACAATAAATCAACAAAACGTAAACACAATAGGACATCAACAAAACATCACATGAGACACAATAAATATCATGTCTGACAAAACATAAAAACAATAAAAACAAGTAAAGCAAACATACAAAAACAATGCAAGACGTAAAAAAAAACATAAAAACAAACGGTATAGGCTTATTAGATTTTATCGTAGTGAACAGAAGTCAATTTTAGTGGAAAAAACTGCTCTATAAATTATTTTTGTTCCACTTGGAAATAATTTACATAAGAAATTACCTTTTTGACCCTGAAGAAAAGCTCAGAAAAACAAACTGAGCATAGATTACACATGTCACAGCTCTATAACATCATTATGGTTTATGTTCTGTGAGGGCTAACCCATACTTTATTTTATTTTATTGTTATTTATTTTTTGAGATACTGTGCCTGAATGATGCTTATGTAGTGCAATGAGTAGAATGTCCTCAGCTGGGAGCCTGCTGGATTGATGCCCTGGTTTGTCACAAGCCCAAGGGTCCCTGGGCAAGGCAGTAAATGCCACATTGCCCTTTTATTACCCCGCCCACTGAAAAGCAGCGCTCCTGAGCCTGGGCGGGGGGGGAAGTGTGTCAGGAACGGCATCCAGTTCAAAATCATGCCAGTTTAATAGGAGGCAAAATATTAATTTAATTAATTTAATTCTGTTAATGCACTAATAATCAGGCCAGTAAGATATCAGGTGCTATCTGATGGGAAGTCTTCATATTTTCTTTTGTCTAATAATCTAAAACCTTAAAATATAAAACTATAAAATTATAAAGCGTTTACGACACACTTGAAGGCTTTAAAGAAGCGGTTATTTTACATTTTAATCTGATCATATCCACCTTTAATATACAGATTAATTTATTTCATGCCTCTTCTGTTAGTATCAGACAAAGACAGGCCTGGTTGTATTATTTATTCAGATCATTTCTTTCCAGTTAAAATGACCACCTGGCGTGTCTGTGTCTCTCTCTGAGCAGCAGCCAATGAGAGCGAAGCACTGTCAGACGTGCAAGCGCTGCGTGCGCCGCTTCGACCACCACTGCCCCTGGATCGAGAACTGTGTCGGAGAGAGGAACCACCGCTGGTTCGTCGTCTACCTGGCGGTGCAGCTGCTGGCTCTGCTGTGGGCCGTTCACATCGCTCTGTACGTCTGCGCCAAACTTTTTCCTCTCTTTTTTTTGTACGTCCGCCCTGACCTTTCAGATAAACGCCCTTATCTCCCGGGGGAAAATTGTGACCTCAGTTTGGCCTCTGGTAATGTACGAAGAGGAGCCATGTTGCCCCAGTGTACTCTGCTCTGCAGGTTTATCTCTCAGATGGATGAGGTAACCCGTGACTGGTGTAGTCCACAGTGAATCGATCGATTACTTTGTGCAAGCACTAAAGTGTTACTCAAGTGATCTGTGAAGGTTTGAGTGACCGTCATTCAGGATCAGACACGAGGCCTTTTACGCTGAAATGAACCGTTCTTATGCTTTTAGGTGTAAAAACTGTTTTAAAAAATCAGCTTAATTTCTGTCTGCACACACAGACTTATTTCAGTCAAAATAATCATATTCAGACAGTACATTTGCCAATTTGTTAACTTTGATGCAATTCCAGAAAAAAAGAGACTTTAGAGAAGTTAGGAGGAGTTTGTGCTTTATTCCTGAAGCGAAGATGCATTTATTATGTACCGGTATTTGTACAGCATCTCCCCTTTCTTTGTTCATAAAAAACATAATAAATAATGAAGCTTTACTTGTACATCTTCCACAGAATTGGCAAATGTGTGTTGGGTCAGTATGAGCGGGAATGTAAAAAAAAAAGGGCATGCAAATTTATTTTCCAGTCTATTTAAGTTAGGAATAGAAAACCATTTAAAAAAATCAATCAATCAATCATCAAACAATTGTGATGCCGTCTATCAGGAGTTTTGATTTGTTTGCCACTTTAGACATCCAAATGATTTGTTTTGTTACGCCCGCTTCATGAGCACCAACCCTGGTGATGTGGATGCTGTAACCGTGTCCTGTGGGTTTGTGGGTTCCAGGTCTGGCGTGTCTCCCAGGGAATCGTGGTCGCTGTGGTTCAGAGCGAACGGGTTTCTGCTGGCGGCGCTCGGGGTCGTGGGGGTTTTCTCCGTCGTGGTGGTGCTGCTGCTGTGCTGCCATCTCTACCTGGTCTCCATCAACTGCACCACCTGGGAGTTCATGTCCCGGCACAGGATCTCCTACCTGAAAAACTGTGGGAACGAGGAGAATCCGTTCGACCGTGGCGTTTTGTGCAACCTGTGGGACTTCTTCTGCATCTGCAGGGCGGTGATGTGGGACCAGGTCTATCAGAGAAACTCGGCGAGTCCTGTCTGACCTCAGACCAGCGCCACATGAACCCCAGCCTATTCATAGTTTACAGCGGCAGATACTGATTGTATTTCAGTGGATTTGACCTTTTTACCCTCCTTTTTTAAAATGACAACAAAGATGGAAGAGGAAAGCCACTGTAAATGGAGGAGTGATGTTTAACTTTAGAATTCAAACAACAAAATTAGAAGTTTTAGGTTGTTTTTAAAGCACAGAAGGAAACCACTCCATGTGGTTGAAGCACCGCCTCTCTCTTTTTTTAACTCAGGTCTTGTCACCATCTTGTAGTTGTGACTGTACGTCCTAACACGTAACTGCCTTCAACCTCTACCTGCTTGTGTACTGATGTAATTTATTGTAACAGTTAGATGGAGCCATGAACTCAATCACAGAGATTTTTTTCTACTGCATTATTCTCTTTGTATTTATTGACAACAATGGTACATTAAAACATGTTTGATTGCATGTGTTATAGAGAACATCTGTACAGACTTGACATTGGTACACAGGATGCTTCATATACATGAACACGGTACCGACGCACATATAACATGTAATGATCAGCAGCATAAAGTGCTACGACGGCGAAGCTAACCGGCTGTCCTCTTGCAGTGTTACAGGAAGCAGGCAGAGCTCAAGAGCACGTCAGCGGGATTCGTCCCTGTTGGAATAACTTGTGTTCACTTTAAGCTTTAGAGCAGGAGTCCTGGGTTTTTTTTTTTGTTTTTAAAGAGGAACTTAACACCAATAAGGCATGAATTTCTCTCAAATACTTCTTAACTACTTTGGCTATACTTTCTGGATTACCATCTTTTTGGAACCATTCATTCACTGTGTTATCAGAGAAATGATCAACAGTACCTTTTTTCTCTGACAAAGCTTTTGCAAAGGCTAAATGATATTTTCAGCCTGTCTTGGAGATGCTGTTTATTCTTCAAAGGCCTGCCTTGAAGACCTAACTTATGTGAACCCATTGGGATGGTGTTGATCCTTGGAGGTGATCATCACGCACCGAGATTCTGGAGGAAAACATCAAGCCGTATGTAGAGAAACTATGAACGGTACCCAGCACCGTGGTCAAGAAGTGAAAAACAGCCACAGTGTCGTGGAGAATATTAATGACCCACTTAATGGAAACGTAGCCTCCCAAACAAACCGGAACAACAACACCGAGGAGGAGTGGATCAAAATCACAACTGAGACTTGACGAAAGTTTATTCATTCTCAGAAATGATTTGACTGCTATGAAGTCACATGAAAGTCTCACCGATAGTTGCGTTTTCCCTTGCCGCTAGATTTGCACAAAACCCACTCCCAAATGATGAGATACGGAGAGTTACGAGAATTGAGCTTATTCAAAAAACAGCGATGGGAACACCAACCCCACGACTAATGACTGAATCAGTCTGGAAGTTGTTTTACATATAAATCTGAAATGCACAAAGCAGACATTATTGACTGCTTCTTCATGTGTACTCAGGCACAATTTTCACTTTCACTTCCTAGCGGGAAAACCTCAGTATGAATCAAACTTTGGCAAGTCCTATTAGTGCGAGGGTACTCAGATACCACCATTGAGTTACAAGACTAAAGCAACAGTAGCCTACGAATATTTGGAGAGTGTAAACTGAACATGCCAATTAAAAACGACTACATGCAGCAATACCACTTCTGAGCATGAGGGGGCCGCTTATCACAAGAAAGTTCATGTGTCAGCCCCCAGCGCAAGCAGCAACATGCCGGACCATCTCCACTCATTAGCACAGTATTATTAAGGCTAATTTAAGCTTCCGTGTAGCAGCGAAGCTCGTAGCGTACGCACAGCATCTAATGCCATCGCTGGTGGAGAAGTATGAATTAGGCTTCGTTGGCTCTTTTGTCCATGAAGCAGATCTACCATAAACGCCCCATGTGGCCAGAAACAGTATTGCTACATAAAGTGGCTTTAAATTATTTCTATATGAATCTATTTGCATCAGCTTTTTCTTAACATCAACTGATCAATATTTTTTGAAGTTGTTTGTATTTGTTTATTCTTTTAAATCGAAGCTCTAATGTGAGTGCGTGCAGCTGAGGTTTACTGATCCTGAACTAAAACATCTCAGAAAACAGCCACAGAGATGCAGGTATTTAATGCAGAATCCTCCAATCTGTGGAGGTGTAGAGATCAAATTTGCTTTGGGCTTGAACCCATTTCATGTATATTATCTCTTAATGAATTAGTCATGGCCAGTTAATGCTAAAGAAACCTGAAACATCATTGAGGCAAAAGCCGTTTGCTCTGTTATGACATGACGTGCAGGTAAAATGCCACATAAACTGAGGTTTCTTGTAGGTGGGTGGCTCCCCAAAGTCTCTTTTTCCATGAGACAAAGCCCCGGTAGGTATCTAAAGTCCAGGAAAGATGGACTATGTAGCGTACTCTACTCCAACTCGAAAAGCCTATTTGATAAGACTTATCTGGAGTGACCCACATCAACCAGTTGTTCTACCTGTCTGCACAAACATTTTTATTTTTCTGTAAAATATATACATTCATGTCGTCATCCTGGAAGAACATTTATACATTTACAAAGGCTGTGACAATATCAAATAATTTAGGAAAATATTTGCTTAATCAAAAGAAAAAAGGACTGAGTGTTAAGTTACTCTTTAAAGATCTGTATAGATTTGTTAGTTCCCGGTTTTTGCCCCAGATCTCATCAAGTGCTGCTGCTTTTAAAGTCAGCTGCGAGTCTGAGATTATGGGCTTGAACCTGGAGGGGTTTCTTTTTTTTTTAAATCTATTTATTTATTTTTAAATTCTATCATTGTGGAATTCAACAAACCTGCTTAGGTATCATCAATAATTGCTCCTGCTGCTCCCCTCATTTTTTTCTTTTATTCCACCGACATCATTAAAGCTCAGTATTACAGCATATAATTTGATAAATTAAAAATACAGACATTTTATCACTATTGTGGCTATCTATGGCTTACTGCAGAATGCTAGCAAATACAGCATTTCTAGTGCACAAGTTCACCACGGGTGCCATGCACTTCTATAATTGTAACAGGAAACTGTCACTCCGGAGGAAACTGATATGTCAGAGCTGCATATCTGAGCTACGTGGGAATGATTTGACGAATACATGAGATGTTGGATTGAACATCTTTTTAAAAAAGAGACCAGACGGAGGGTTAGCTTGTTTCGTTTGTCAAGGCAGTGAGCTGAGTCTGTCACAGTGAGGCGTAGAAACGGCAGCACGATGCGTCCCTCTAAAGGAATACTATTGTAAATAAATATAAGACGCAAAGGCCACGAAGCAAGCTGAATCTGTCTTCAGCAGTCAGGAGGCTTTGACTGGTTATTACTGAAACTGAAGTCTTCAGGTTGAACTTGTTTATTTAAAGGATTATGATGTAACTGGATGTAAAGCTGGACGTAACCCACCCAAGTTGTTTTGTTTCTATTGTAGTCGTTCCTTACCTTGGGTTGTAATTCACACAGAGAGAGAAAGAGTGAGAAAGCAGAGCTGGAGGTGGAGGAGAGGAAGATATTAAGATTCTCTTTCCCAGGTTTTTTTCCTTTTGCCAGGAGAAAAAGTGGAAAACCAAAGAGAAGATTTCTGTATGCGGTCAACAAGGATATGCAACAGGCGAAGGTGGAAATAACAAGGTAGGATGGAAGGAAAAGATGACAGAAGAAGAAGAAATGCTGAGGAAAGATCCCTTAAAGACAGCACCTCAGTGTTAAATTCAAATCTGGCAAAGCTAATAATGTTTAAGAGTTACAGGCTGACCGAGATCTGACGAATATTCATAGCTTTAAAGTATCAGGAAATGTACCCAGAGTCTCTCCTAACAATGTTCGTTAAAGGGTGCTGCAACTGGGATTAAGATCGTATTAATACTTGTTTAACTTAAGAGATGTGTACTGAAGATCTGATAAAGTTGCTCTTCAAGCATCCCTTCGCCACCTCGGTCAAATTTGTTTAGTTTTAAGCTTTTTATCTGGACAAATATTGTAATAACAGCAGAAGGTGAACACGGACGTGTATACAGTCAGATCAAAGATTTACCCGACGCAGAGAGGAGCAACAATCGCTGTCTCTGCTCAGTGAAAAACACGGTCAGCTAGTTATCTAATCAACCTTTGGGCTTCGATTGGATGACAGTAAGTACAGTCAGGGTTATGTCATTGACAGTTTTGTCTGGTTTGATGACTGAGCTGCAAACATGTTGAAGGAGTTTGTTCATTTGGAGGTACTGACAAAATGAAGGTGGGAAACCGGATCATCGACAGATTTACACGGATTGACTGAGTCGGCATCAGAGCATCGAACATCTTAAAGTTGACCTCCACCGCCCTGAGCTTACAGCGACATGAAAAAGTGGTCCTTACCAGGTCTTAAATACGGTAAACACAACCTCAGTTGAACAACAACACATTAAATATTACACTGTCATTATTTATAAACAGAAACGGCCAAAATACAGAAGCAATAAGTGAAAAATATATATCCTTACTGTTTTTGATGGTATCCTATCAAATCCACTTGACTAAGTTGACCACCAAGTTTACGGTGTTTACTGGTTTGAAGCAATCAGGTGAATATTAACACAATGCCGAGGAAGAAAGTCATCAGCAATGATCTTAGAGGCTGTTTTTGCTGCCTATCAATCTGGCAGAGTTATGAGGCCTTTTCCAAACCATTTGATGTCCATCTTTCTTCAGCGAGAGAGATTGTTCATCAGTGTAAAACATTCAAAACAACTGCCAATCTCTCAAGGTCTGGACATCCCAGCAAGTTCACCTCAAAGTCAAACGGTGCAATGCTCAGAGAAATTGTTGGAAAAAAAACAACCAGGAGCTAAATTTCAGAGCTAACAGTCTCAGTCAGTTAAATGTTAAAGTCCATGACAGCACAGCTATATAAAAGACTGAACAACTCTGGCTTGCTTGAAAGGACAAAGCTTCCAGGTTTAGGTTTGCAAAGTTACATCTGAACAAAACACAAGACTTCTGGAGCAATGTTCTTTTGATAGACGAGACCAAAGTGGAGATATCTGGACATAATGCACATCTCCAGGTTTGGGTGAAATCCAAACACAGCATATTTATACAAACATCCCAGCACCGGCCTTCTGTTGGGAAGTAGGTGAGGATTTGGTCTTGTTTTGCAGCTGCAGCACCTGGACACTCTGCACTCCCTGACTGGACCATGAACCCTTCTGCATACCAGAGCAGATGTGAGGCTGTCTGGCATATAAAGCTCAGCTGAAACTGGGCCATGCAAATACTCCATCAAATGTACAACAGAATGACTGAAAAAGAGAAGAAAAAACAACAAGAACAACATTGTGCTGCAATGGTCCAGTCAAAGTCCAGACCTCTGACTGAAATGGGTGGGAGCTTAAGACGTGCATGAACAAATGTCTGCAAACATCAATGAACTGAAGGAACATTGCAAAGAAAAATGGACCAAAATGACTGATGACGACCTACAGAAAACATTTACTCCAAGTTATTACTTTTGGAGGTGGTTCTACAAGCTACTGAATCACGGGCCGTACTTCAGTTTCTGTATTTGTCATTATGTAATAATAACAGTGTGATATGTCATGAGTTGTTCATCTGAAGTCGTGCTCATCGACTTTTTTAATTATATCCTGATTCATATTACAATAAAACTGACAGAAGGTGTCATTTCTTCCTTCACGTGACCGTAAATCGCTAAGTGTTTGGAAAGCACTTTTTTTCATGGATCAGTGGATCTATAAAAACGGTCAAAAGATGCAACAATCAATAGCAATAAAATGTTTTGCTATTGTCCAAAGTTAGGGTTTAAAAGGGCAGACCGTATTGACTCGTTTTTTTATGACTCGTAATATCAGTCCACTGAAGCCAAATGTGAATGTCAGGAATGTCTACCAAAGAAAACACTGATGTGTTCAACCTGCTTACGGGGTCGTTGGTCGTTACGTGAAGCAGCTGCACAAACGTCGGCTCTTCTTTCACCCATGCAAAGCGCAGAAGTCAAAGTCCACAAATGCTTGCTGCTGCTCCGCTGAGAGCTTGAAGGGTTTGCAGGGGGGCGAGAGGACGGGCTGCAGCTGCGTGAAGTCGCTGTCAAAGTTGCTGACATCCGTGGATTGTTTGACCGATGGCAGGAATGGCGGCTTCATTTTCTTGGCCAGCAGGGCTTCCCAGTCGATGCTCTGGCAAGTTCAACAAAGTTAAACACTTTTAGTGTGATTTGCAGCTGCCCATACTTGTTAACCCAGAAACCTGAGCCATCACAATACCCATATTCAGTCATAAAGGTCACAGCTCTGAAGACCCAGTGTCTACATTATGCTGTGGTCTAACAATACAAATCAAAATGAATCCAAAATGAAGTTCAAATGTCTTCAAAGAAGGTAAGAGATTTGGTCAAAACATTTATTCAGAATTGGTAATGAAATATACTAGTTTACCTCGTAGAATTTCTCTCCTTTGACCTCGTTTGCATCTCTCTCTCCAGCTCCGAGCCTTTTCTCTGGGTTCTTCTTCAGCAGCTGCAAACACGAGAGGTTTGTTGACCTGGGCCTCCCGTTATATTACTGGACCGAGGGAAATTATCTGCTGTCCTTTCCGCCTCTGAATTAATCACACTTTCTGCTGGGTTTTTTCCAGCACCTCAGGTGCACTCGGAGCGTCTGACCGGTGTTGTAGGCCAGCACGTTGAGCTCACGTCTCCCGCCTTTCCCAGATAACAGCGTGCCATCACACATGCACGATACACCGCCTGCAGCCTCGCGTGACTTCTCTTTCTTCTCAAGTCTGAATTGTGTTTGATTTGAAGATGCTGCATCTTGAGTTTTTCCTCAGTTTCATGATTCTTTGTGGACCCATCAGCTAAAGGCTGTGTTTCTGATTCCACCTTAAATCTCATTCCTGCTTGTTCTTCATTAGTCCGAGTGAAATATGGATCATGTCTCGATGAAGCCCGATGAAAAAGAAAAGCCAAACTTCAGGCTACAGGCTTCAATGAGGACATTAAAACCTGGATGTTCACAAACGTTTTGCTTCTAAATTCCCATAAAACCGCAGCAACGGTTTTTGGTTCCAAACCCCTCAGGAAGTGATGGCGTTGCGATGGCCTCCAGTACTACTGTACGACACCTTGGTTTTATTTTTTAATCAGGATTTGTCGTTTAATCAGCATATTAATCACATTTTTCCATCTCCGTAATATCACAAAGATTAGGATCCTCTGCTGGAGTGATGCTGAGAAACTAACTCACACGTTTGTAACTTCTAGATTACTGTAATGTGTTATTAGCAGGATGTCCAAGTAATTCTCTGTATACAGTAATCATAGCTGCAGCTATAGGACAAGACTAGAGCAGCCTGTCTTAAACATGCTAGATATGCTGCTATAGAGCTATGCTATGATCCACTCAGCGGTGCCATCACCCCTCCTTCTCTCCTTTCCTTTCTTCAGCTCAATCCACAGTTATTACAAAGTATCTGATGAGGATAATTGCATTCCATTGTTCTTGTAGTTCTGGGTCTCTGGAAATCGTCTAGAGACAACTTGTATTGTAATAGACGCTATATACATAAAATTGAATTTCTTGGTAGAAACGGCTATCAGAGGGAAGAGGAGGCTGAGCACTCATTGTCCTTCATCTGGAACTAGAACTGCTTGTATTCTTGTTAGTCACATGTGATCAAATCCCTTCGTCTCAGTTGAACAGTTTCATAGTTGCACTTCACTAGTCTGCTGGCACTTACAAGGTCCTTCAGTTGCATTGTGATAGAAGCTGATGTTCTTCTGGGGATGTCAAATGCTGGTGAAATCCTACTTTTTTCATCCTCAATCCTGCTTCCCCGATCTAAAGATGACTTGTGAGTCTTTATACAGACAAGTGTGCCTTCCTAGGTATGTATTAGATTAGCTCAGTTAGGCACAATATTATTCATTTTAGGATAACCTGAAGTTTAAAATCTGAACTACATTTATTTGCCAAATAAAAGTGATGTAAAGTTCAACACATTAGCAAATGTCATGTGTATTCAGCATGGGTAGGATATTTAAAGAGAAAAGCTACCTTTTGAATGATGATGACGGCATCAGGAGGAAGAGACGCTGGATACTGCACGTCGTCATTGACGATGCTGTCAAACACCTCCTCCTCATCTTCACCAGGGAATGGAGACTATAGAAGAAGAAATGGTTGTCAACTGACATTTGAAAGAACAACTGAGCCATTTACAGATAAAAAGTATGGGCTCAAGTTAGTCTAGAGTGACTCAGTACTCAAAAAACAAGAATGAAACAAAAATGCTTTGATCTTTTAAATTACCAGAGTGGATTTCATCACAAATCAAACTGTTCTATCAAAGGACAGTTGGCTCGTTGCCTTCAACTCAACTTCATCTGGTGGAGTTTCATTTTATAGCAAAAGTGTTCCAACTTGGTTTTGGGCCAACTTCAAAACAACAAAAAAAAGGACAATTTAGGTATTGAACTTCACAGATGTAAGAGCTTAATATACACTGAATAAATCCTCTATTCTGTTCCTCGATTGATCGCTTGACGTTGGACTCCACTCGAATTAATATGCAAGTGGAGGAGACAAGGGAGAGACTCGAGGGAAGAGGAGTCAAAGCAAGACTTACATTAAACACGATGTGTGAGTCAGTTGTTTAGTGATAGCTACCTGAAGTACTCCTTTATCTCTGCAGGATTACAGTTAATAGCCAATAAGTATAAAAATGTTAAGTCATATTAATAGGATGTGTCATAACTCTCTTGGACATCACGGATACCAAAAACACTTCTCCAACAGACACACAAAGCCTCTTGTCCCTGGATAAGATTTAACTTTTGAGGTTCTGAATTTAATTTTCACTAATAAATCTGGAGTTTATAGTGTTAAAAATCAAGCTTCATCAACCTGTGAAATGAATCTACAACATATGTATAGTTACACAAAGGCACTAACAAAAAAAAAAAGCATAAAAACATTTGTCAGTGTGACATGAGTATTGATCCTGTGTTTATACCTCAAACAATCCCAGATCAACGTGGCCAATCGAAAGGCATTGGGTGCTTTTGTTTTTCTGCCATCAGCTCCACTACATTTTGTCATAAGTACACACTAGTACTGCAGTACAGTTTGTGGTTCCTAAAACGTCTTTAGCCTCTCAAGATTCTGAAATACTGTCATAAAAACACCAAAATCAACTTCTCTTTTAAGACCTGATACAGAGTTACAGAAACCACCGGCTGCACCCTGATTGGAAAATGTGATTTGTGATCAACTTGCAGCCCCCGCTTCGATGTATAAAGACAGGATCAAACTGTCGAGCCCTGAGTTTTACCCACAGCTATGCAAGAACTTAAGTTTCTCAGGCACATTTATTTTAAAGTGTTTCCAACTACAAACTCTGGAGTCAGTGCAAAGTAAACTTTAAATTAAAAGCTTCAAACTCTGTAAAGGCTGTAATTTGAGCCCATGAAACAGTTATTATTGAAGATTGTGTCATTCAAAGCTTTGAAGATAACCAGAAGATTAGTCGCAGGGGAGCACTGCATCTGTCTGTGGATGAACTGAAGATGTTTTAACAACCTCTCCGACGAGCATCTCATAGATGAGGACGCCCATCCCCCACCAGTCCACCGCTCGGGTGTAGTTGTCATCCGTCAGGACCTCAGGAGCGAGAAACTCCGGAGTCCCACAGAAAGTTGAGGTGCGATCTCCATGACCCATCCCTGCAACAAATGTCTATCAATACACTGTTAAGACAAAACCTTTGAGCATTTCTGACTTTAGTAATGGCGCAAAAAAGTGACACTGTGTCATAAATATTAACAACATGAAATATAAATCATTTTGATGCAATAATATATCCAGTATGCTGTGTCTGCTTGTCAGGTAATGCATCACTGTTTCACCTTCTTTACAAAGTCCAAAGTCTGTGATTTTCACGTATCCATCTGCATCCATCAACAGGTTGTCCAGCTTCAGATCTCTATAGAAAACACAGTTTACACCCACTGAATCCTGGTGTACGTCTGAGGCAGAGGTGTCAAGTAACAAAGTACATATTTTTGTACAAAAACAAAGTTTTGGTTATCTATACTTCACTGGAGTAATTATTTTTCAGACGACTTTTTACTTTTACTCCTTACATTTTCCTGCAATTATCTGTACTTTTTACTCCTTACATTTTAAAAACAGCCTCGTTACTCTATTTCATTTCGGCCTTTAAAAAAAAACTATTCAGTTAAATTGCTCCATCCGGATAGAGTGAATTTGGTTGTGGTTGTTTCAGATGTTCTTGTCCAGTTTTGTTCTTACATCCGTTGCCCTCATATTCCTGCAACTAAACTTGGATGTACATTCCAATAAAGGTTAGGATAAATGATAACATGCCTCTGAAGTTTGACTTTTTGCACCATTACAATACTTATAGGCAACTAGTCATCATATCTCCTGCTCTCTGAAACACACGTTAATGCTCAATAGTACACATATATGGTTCTTTAATATATTTGCATTATACTAAGATGCATTCATTTTCAATGGCTTTTGTCCTTAATGGCTTTTTTCCCCCTTACATTACTTTTACTTTTATACTTTAAGTAGTTTTGAAACCAGTACTTTTATACTTTTACTTGAGTAAAAAACTTGAGTTGATACTTCAACTTCTACAGGAGTATTTTTAAACTTTAGTATCTATACTTCTACCTGAGTAATGAATGTGAATACTGAAGACACCTCTGATCTGAGGCAACATAACGTCACTCTGATCAGCTCAACGTACCGATAGATGATTTTATTCAGGTGCAGGAACTCCAATCCCAGCAGGACACACGCTGAATAAAACCTGTCGAGTATAGACAGTAAAACTGTATAAAACTCAGCAGACAGTTAAACGACACAAACACACCATCTGCTACCAGTCTTTAAACGAAGAGAGAACACCCTGAACGCACCTGGTCTGGGCCTCGGTGAAGACGTCGTTGTGGATGTGGATCATGAGGTCTCCGCCTGGTAAATACTCCATGACGAAGCAGACGTGGTCGCTGGTCTGGAAGCAGCCGTGGAGGTTAACCAGGAATGGATGTCTGGAGGCGTTGATCATCTCAAATATCCTCTTCTCACTCATGAGGCTGCAGGATAACACCTCGAATCAACACAAACTGCTCTGAAGCTTTTTAAACCCTGGAAGCTCAAACAAACACTTTTCAGCTCAAACCTTTTCTATTGAGCAAGTATTCGTTTTGATATTTGTTGCTTTTGTACATAAAAGTGTTACAGCTTCCCTGGTCCTCTGACCCACCTCTCCACTTCATCACGAGTGACGATGTCCCTCTTCTTCAAGGCTTTGATGGCATACAGTTTCCCCGTCTTCTTGAACTCTGCCAGAAGCACCTACACACACACAAAAGCAGAGACAACAGAACTACTGAGAAAAGAAGATTGACTTTTGATGAGCTCTAAAGGAAAGACATCGGTCTGTTACCTTTCCAAAATGTCCACGTCCCAGAACCGAAATGTATTCGAAATCGTCCATCTGCATCCTTGCAAGACAGACATCAATATATAGTCAAAATGTAAAAAAAACATCCTTGGCACCCTTTAATGTGTATGAATGTGTGTGTGTGTGTACTTTAGAGCAGATACAGGCTGATCTTCACTTCCTTCTGTCGTGTTTATGGATAACTGAAAATAGAGACACGATGAAGAACATTACGTTAATTCCTGTTTATTTCTGTAACTATGCTTCATTTAAATCAGTGTTTCTCAGTACCAGTCCTCCTGGGCCGCTGCGCTGCATGTTTCAGATGTTTTCCCCGCTTTAGCACACCTGATTAAAATGAACTGGTCATTACCACGCTGGTGCAGACCCTGTTGACTGAGCTGAAAGTGATCGATTTATTTGACTCAGGAGTTTTAGAGCTGGGAAACATCTAAAACATGCAGGGCAGCGGCACAACAGAACTGCATCATCACACAAAGCACAGGTTCAGCTCGTCTGTAACAAATCTGCAGGAAACCGCATAGACAACGCAGATTTGCAGCTTCCCTTTCACCACTTTGCAAAACGGCCACTGCCCAATGAGAAGCTGGAAATCAGAAGCTCATCCGAAAACTAGAAGCTAACTCCACGATCGCGAGGAGAGGTAGACTGATTAACTGATTAAGTTTTTATTAACAATTTGAATTCTTTAACTGATTTAATTCAAGGTTCATTTCTTTGGATTTAACTCTTATTAAAACTTTAATGTATCAGGTTTAAGCAGACATGGAAGAAATGGGGTTTCCAGTGGTGGTTGTGATATTTTTTAGGACTTTAGATCAAGTTAAACTTCAACTGCAGGAGCTGAACATTAAGAGGTCACTTGACTTTTTAAGACATGTTGACCTTTATTTTTCTTAGCTGATAGTTAAACGGCAACCTTCTGTTACTCTGGCAAAGGTGCAACCGGCCAAAACTGTCTGCTGAATCCTTTTTATCTCTCAACTTCCCCAAAAAATGTAAACTATGAAATGAAAAGAGACTGAAACCTTCACCGTGTATTTCCAGTTACTGGTTTTTCCTCTTAGGTTTGTTAATACATCAGTGTGTCATGAAAACGCATATTTGAATCCGGCTTCAGAGGTAGGAAGGCGTTTATGTTGTATCAGTACAAGTGAGTTAAAGTCACTTATTTAAATATACTGTAAATAACACTGAACAGAAGGATATCATTTACCAGTTTTTCTGGCAGAGCAGGCACACATGATGTTTTTTGGGTTGCCGGGATGATGTCAGAAGTGTTTTCTTCCTGGTCAAGGCTAACGGGAGGCGGCGAGTCCTCAGAGATGCTCAGTCTGATTACTGGAGCTTCTCTACAGAAACACACAGAAGATCTAGGTCCTTTACATAGTTTACAGATCTAAAACCATCCTAAAAATGACTTTGAAAAGTAAAAAAAATATCTAAAGTGCCTCCAGATTAATTTTGTGTATCAGAACCTGATCGAAGGAATGATCACACATACATATATCCTCTCAGTAAGTTCTCCATGGCAAAACATACAGGTAGACTGTTGTTAAATGACCATATTTTTCTCCTTTTCATCACCCTCCATCCTGAGAACTACTACTGCCATTATTATTTATGGTTTTAATGCTCATAGATGAGTCTCCAAAATAACATAAATCCTGAGTTCAGGTTTTATCTCAGGGCATATCTCTTTGTTATAGCAAAACAACAAACAAACCATGCAGCTAAATCACACTTACTGTCAAAAGGACATTGCAAAGTGATGGTGTTGAAACAGTAATGTCTTATTTTGATACTTGGAAAAAAGACGGTGACATTTTTGCTGGAAGTTTGAACTCCATTATATTTAAGTGATGATACTTGGGCTGACCTTGGCAGTGACGGGGTGGTTTGAGGCTCTTTTTCAGCCGGATGTGTGGAGCTGCTGACGCCCAGGTCGGGGGTTGTGGAGCGATTTGAACTGAGGGTGGTGAAAGAGGTGTACCGAGGGAGGATGTTCATCATTAGATGACCCCACGTAGCAAAGTTCATGTTCATCTGCGCTGCTCTGAGAAAGTTCTTCCCTGTGGGAAGAAAAAGTCCAGGAACAAATCACAGCTCAGGGCGGAGGCAGTGAGGTGTTTTTGTACTGACAGGACAGAAGAAAACGTACCTCTCTCTTTGGTGAAGATGCATCGCTGACGCCGCAGTCTGGGCTGCCGCTCAACCACAGTGTTGATGAACTGAAGCTGAAGAAATGAACAACTCAACCAACTTAAACCTGGCGTACACGTGGACATCACACATTTTGTTGTCTATATCATAATATTTCATTTCTTAATGAGAGCCCACATTAGAAGAAAAAACTGCACAAGGTCTAACTAGGTAAGAGATTTTGTGAGATTTAAAGACAAGACCATTAAAAACATAGTCGTTCTTTTAAAGTACTAGAACTGAATTTTTTGTACACATTGTTATTTCTTGTAGTTGTTTATTACTTCTATATATGTTTTTCCTTATTCTTTTTGAAATAACTTATTTTCTTGGCAGAAGCGTGTCGAGGTATCTGGGAGTGTTTTGGCTGTACCTTGGTGAAGAGGAGGCCCTGTGGCTCCAGACTGAAACCCTGGTTGTCATTCGAGCTGTCCATCATCTCCTCCAGCCGCAGGAACTTCACTGCACACATCGTCCTCTGATCCCGCCAGAAAACGCACACCTCCAGCTCTCGAGACTGTCGGGAGTCAGACACAATCATTAGCTGACAACAATACGATACAATCCATAAAGACACGGCAATGAACTTGAGGTTTGGCTCCTTGTTACTCAAAAGGTACATTAAATGTGCTTTAAGGTGGTTCCTGTTTTCATCTGGACATGTGAAGAGTTTTGTCTGTCACCAATACAGGGCTGTCTTGTGCTGTGGGTTCCTAAACCTAAAATTCAAATGAAATGTGTAAACATTTAGGTTTTATTTTTTGAAAATATGTAAATCTATGTTTGCAGGGACTTTGTGCCACTTTTAAGCACCTTCAGGACATTTTCTGAAGTCTACAAGTGTAAGCGTGACACCTGCTGGTTACACATGAAACTACAACTATAATAAACCGTTGTATACAATCTCGACTAATTTCTCTGCTTTTTACCTCCTTGGCTCCTCTTTTCTCATTCTTATGACTTGGAAATGTATTCTTAAAATGCACATCAAGGACGTAGAAGCAAATAAAGGAGGCTTGTGGGAGGACGTTTGAAGAGGACACCACAGGTTTCCTTTGCAGAGGACTTCAGCACATCTAAATGGGGTGTAACAAATTAATCTCACGTAAGGCCCACCCGCTTATATATTTCTAAATGAAATATACAAAACCCACAAATCCTCAGCTGATATATGTAATATATATGATGTATATAAAATAATGTCCAGATGACGCGGTAAAAATGAGGACTGAACTGAGGACATGTCAGTCTGATATGTGGCCATGTCCTCGGCTCCTCTGCTGGGAGGGAGGAAGATGCAAGTGGAGCAGTGAAGCTGCAACAAATAAACGAGTAGGTTCAACAGATGAACAGCTCCACCTAATGTCCACTAAAAGACATTTTTCATGTGAAGTGAAGTAAAAACACCACAAAGAAGATACTGCATTCAAAATGATAGATTTTGAACTATATTACAAAGTGAGTTTCCCCATCGAGGGAGAAATAAAGGATAATCTAATCTAATCTAATCTAATATTGTGAAACATGACACAGAAAGCAGATGATGTAGCTAAGTGCAAAAAGATAAAGGTGGAATTTTGTTGAACTCGTGCATCTGCTGCGTGGCAACTAATCAATTACATTTAATATTTTCTAGCACAAATATATTTAAAGTTATTTATGATTCTATTTTGTACGCATATTTATTTCCCTTTTTTCCTTCAGCAAACCGTCGTTTTCAAATGCAGCTCTTCATGTGTGCCTGCCTTCATACTGTTTGACCTTGCAGACTCCTCATGGCTCTGCGGATGCTGCATTATGTGTGTCAGGGTTGCTACGGCTACTGATGCTGTTTGTGTCTGCACCAGACGCACAGAAGCAGGGTTCAGTACATTCATGATCCAACAAAGACATCCTCTCTCAACCGGCTCTCATGTCATGTGGTTAGTTTTAAACAGGATCATCAAGAGAAAATAAAATAAACAGGATGTCCTGTTTGAATGTGGGCGGCGTGTATTAGAGCACACATGAAGAACTCATGATGGAGGAAAGGGTGGGGAAATTGAGTCATTGCTTTTCAGATATTGGAAATTTTTTGAATGAGAGACTTTATCTTTAGCTCACTTGACTGAAAAAACTGCAGTTCCTGGTGCAGTATTTGTTGTCTATTAGATGAAATGCACTTCAGCACATGCTCAAACATGGACTGAGAAAACCAACGTGAACTCTGCTAAATGCTGCAGATAAGAGCCCAAAGAGAGCGAGACTGAGGGAAGCAAGTCCCAGCATGCACTTTTAATCTTTATTGGAGAAAAATGTTTTAGACATGTGAGCACCCGATACAACCCTCTGATTGTTGACTGTACCGTTGTCATGTGAACGGGCTTCCATTTTAAAGAAGAAATCTGTCAAAAAATGAAGTTGAGCAGCAAAATTAAACTCAAATATTCCAGCAAGTTAATTCAAGCGTCTTCTTCTGCTTTAGAGACGATTTTTTTAAATTATATAATGATGATCTAAATATATCAACATCTATTATATTAAAATATCCTCTATAAAGTATTCACCTATATAGATTAAACTGCTCGTACTAAGATGTTTTCTTTGTATCGATGGATTTAAAATTGCTTAATTTGCACAAGAATAAAACAGAAACTGATCGGTTTAACCTTTTAGGTGGGTACAGCGGTGCTATTGACCTGATTTGAGAGGGTTATTCATGCCTTTACTACCTGTGCCCTGGATTATTGTAACACGCGGTACATTCAAATTAATAAATATTTGCTGCATCACTGACAAATTGGAGAATGTCGCTCTGAAAAGGAGGGAACGATGTGAGCACATTACTCCAGGGCAGGGTCCAGTTCAAGGTGTCATTGCTCAGTGGTACAACCCTCACTTATTTATCAGAGCTCATGCACCCCCCACACTCCAGCTGAGGTCAACAAACCAGCTGCTATAAGATTTTCCAAAGTCTAGACTGAAACAGAGGTTGTGGCCCCAAAACTGTTAAAACGATTATTGAAAACCCATCTGTTCTGGTAGCTTTTGCTTCAGGTTTTATACAGTTTATTACATCACGTTTTACTCCTCTCTCTATTTGTTGTTTTATAGTTTTACTAGTCATTTTAGACTACAACTGCTCCTAATTTGGAGGGGGTTTGTGGAGTTTTGATGGTTGACCAGAGTGCCGTACAGCCATGTGATAAACACATTATTTCTAGCACTTTGAATGTGCAAAACAACTATGAAACAATTATTATTCTCATATCAGTTTTTCCCCTTCAGGGATCACAACAGGGTTTAAACAGACCAAAAAGAATAATAAAAAAAAAAATTTGCTTTGTAGAGCCCTCTTTAGACCATTTACAGCTGGAGGTGTCGGGAGGTTTGGCACATCTAGACACTGGGATTTTTGCCCATTCTTGCAGATGAAACCGCTCCAGGTCCTTCCAGCTGGATGGGTTTTGCTGGTCTATTTTAATCTTTAATCCACAGCATGCACTTCCAATCAGACTGACGTCTGGGCTTTGACCTTGTCATTTCAAAATATTATAATATTGCCTCTTAAAACACTCAAGCGTTGCTTTAGAATTATGGTTAGAGCCATCGTCAGTTTGAAATGTGAGCCTCCATCCCAGTGTCAAATCTAAAAAAAAATGGTTTTCCTCATGAGTTTTCACGTATTTAGCTCCATCTATCAATATATCCAATGTCCAAGAAAAAACAACAACATCCCCACAGCATGAAACTGCCACCACCATGTTTCAAAATAGGGATGACGAGGAATGCTCAGTTTGACTCACTGGACCTGCTGAGACCTGGTATGAACATCCGTTCTGAGTGAGCCAATGACAAATGACTATCCACCTGGGCTGTATGTGCGTTTACAAGTTACAAGATGCTACATTGAGATTCTTTATGCACCGAGGACCACATCGAAGGACAACCTACAAAACTAACATCTTATGTGTCAGTGGAGGGACATTTGCGCCACAAGTGGAAGCCATAGCAACCAACAATAACACATCGGCACAATAGCATGGACTCAGGTGAATGGAGGGTCCAGGAATGCCTCATTTCTAGATAACTGGATTCAGATTACTGCATTGTTGCCTCCTGCCAGTTTAAAAAGACACAAACAAACAACAACAATGCATCTGGTCTTTGCCAGAGGTGTCAAAAGTATTCACATTCATTACTCAGGTAGAAGTATAGATAGTAGAGTTTAAAAATACTCCAGTAGAAGTTGAAGTATCAACGCAAGTTTTTCACTCAAGTAAAAGTATAAAAGTACTGGTTTCAAAACTACGTAAAGTATAAAAGTAAAAGTAATGTAAGGGGGAAAAAAGCAATTAAGGACAAAAGCCATTGAACATGAGTGCATCTTAGTATAATGCAAATATATTAAAGAACCATATATGTGTACTATTGAGCATTAACATGTGTTTCAGAGAGCAGGAGATATGATGACTAGTTGCCTATAAGTATGGTAATGGTGCAAAAAGTCAAACTTCAGAGGCATGTTATCATTTATCCTAACCTTTATTGGAATGTACATCCAAGTTTAGTTGCAGGAATCTGAGGGAACGGATGTAAGAACAAAACTGGACAAGAACATCTGAAACAACCACAACCAAATTCGCTCTATCCGGATGGAGCAATTTAACTGGATAGTTTTTTTTTAAAGGCCGAAATGAAATAGAGTAACGAGGCTGTTTTTAAAATGTAAGGAGTAAAAAGTACAGATAATTGCGTGAAAATGTAAGGAGTAAAAGTAAAAGGTCGTCTGAAAAATAATTACTCCAGTGAAGTATAAATAACCAAAATTTCTACTTAAGTAAGGTAACGAAGTATTTGTACTTCGTTACTTGCCACCTCTGGTCTTTGCAAAGCAGATCCGACCACAAGCTATCGGTCCACTCTCATGTGGAGACACATGTTACCCCCAGGTGTGAACAGGTGTGATTGCTGGGGACTCACGCAGCAGCACTGCCGCAATGCTCAACTGCAAGCTTTCTGGCATACCGTCGCCATAGCAAAAACATCTAATCAAATTTCCTATTTGAATTGGCAGACACTCACACCGAAGTGTTAACTACACACAAGACTCATAATTCAGTTTGGTAGAGCTTGACGTCCTCCTATTCACGATGAATGGACAACCATGCTTCCTCAGGATGCCTCCACTGTGTACGTGTGAGCGAGGGGTTAGAACCAGTCCACTTGTGATCACATCACTCAGGATGGATGTTAATTCTAGGTCTAAAAGGGATCTTAGGTTCATAAACACTTCCTTCCACTGTTTGAAAAGCCTTGCAGATGTCCTTCAGCACACTCCTGACATGCTTTCCTTTTTTTTGTTATTTTATGTAACAGCTTTTTATGGCTAGTCTCCCACAAAACCTGTCTTTATTTAGCATTCAGCATAAAGTGGTCCCCATTTTTACTGTGGAGCTTTGCAGCTCCTTCGGGGGGGTTACCTCTCGCCCCACTGAAGAACGATCCCTTCGCCTGGTCCATGAGTTTTATCGGTCTGCTCTTTCCTGTCATGTCATATTTATTCAATTTCCTCATAATGGATTCAATAATGCTCTCAAATATTGTTTTTACATATTGTTTTATAACCCAAACCTAAACTGCATTTTTGCAGTAGACTTTGTTCCTGCTTCTTTATAACGTGTGAATGCATTGTGTACGTGCACTCTTTTTTCCAAATGCTTAGATTTTAAGATGATCATCTTATTTACACTCACACACAGCACGCACACACACACATACTGATGTAGTCTTTTGTCATTGTTTGCACTGTATGTTAATAAATAAATAAAAAAAATAAAAAAAATAAAAAAGAAAAATGCTTAGATTTTACTTCAGCAATTTGGAACTATTTTGTCTGGGTCCATTTGACGATATCCTAAAAGTATTTAAATGCAGACACTTTTTTTCCTCATGTAAATGACATTTGCTTAATAATATTAAGTTAATATGTCAACTGAAAGTGGAGATGCGGCTGCAGGACGTGCTGGTGTCTTGCTACGTGTCTGTAAGTGGACTCACCCGCTCCAGCTGGATGCAGAACATCTGATCCCAGCTCAGCCTGCCCATGGCCACCCAGCTTGTCCGGCCAACAACTCTGCCATCCAGCCGCAGCACCGCACTGACCTCTTCTGTCAGGTCCACAGTTACACAATCATGATTAACATAAATGAACCTAGACACGCCAACGATATTATGCCAAGATGTGAGAATTCAGTGTGCATCACCCCAGTGAGGCCCAGACTTGTAGTTTTTATAGTTTAAATTAAAGCTGTTTTCCCACCGAGCCATACAGAAAAAGTCAACGGTAAACAATTGTTTTTCTTTCAAAGCTTATAATGAGGCCATGCTTGTTTATTATTCAGCTCCCCTGATGAGTTTGGGGAAAATATCAAGTAAATGCCAAGCCGTGTTTCAAATGAGCTCTCAAAGGAGAGGATGTAATGTAATAAAATACACAAATCACATTGAAAATGACAGATTAACCTTTATGCAGATATTACATAATTTGTAAATCAATCTCAATATAAGCAATTTCAGAAAACAGGCAATTTGTAAGTAAGAACCACTTTCTCTCCCTCCGACCAGACAGACCTCACATCCTACCTGGTCACACATCATTCTTGTCACAATTCTGCAGTCTTGACTTGCACCACTTGTACCTCTGAAGACATTCCACTCATTCACTATTCAGTTTGTGTACCTAAACCTGAGCCGGGAGAAGACTCCTGTGCCGATGAAGACATCCTGTCTTGTTCCAGGACCTCAGAACATTTCTCAAGTAATTTGATTTCCGCAGGGCATTTACACAATTGAGCCTTAACTGCTTTGTAAGAAGATCCAGAAAACAAAAGTAAATACTTCCACAATTGTCTGGATTTAAGGACAACCTGACTGAAGCACAGACGCACCACAGGGGGCTGTACTGTCACCCTGTCCCTTTTGCTTCATACACTTCAGACGAAATGCTACATTTCCAGTGAGATATAAAACTACACTGAAAAATGAAATGCTTTAGAAATGCAGGATGTCCTCTCACCAGGAGATCCGTCGGTCTTGCAAGGAACTGGCGAACCATCATCAGTTGTAATCATGAGGGTTTCCTGCTTCAAGTCTGTCAAAGGTTCCATTAAATCCTCACATCCAAGAAGCCTGACTTCAAGTTTCCCTGAAAAAAGACCAGAAAAAAACTCTCAGTGAACGAGAAGACGTCATGAAATTCTATTTTAATAAGCTGTTTTTACTAAAACCTGCACAACAGCACACAGGCATGGTTTTTTTTAGCAACTTATAAACCAGACTAAATTAAAACAGTTGACCAAAATTAATTCAGCATTTCAAAGTCATACTTGTCAGCATGAATAAATCTTTTGGACCCAAGATTTGAATCAGTGCTCTCTGGAGACCCGTGCTGAGCTTCTTCAGTTTTTATGTTGGCGGTAATGGCTACGGAGCGCGACAAAAAAAAATCACTTCAAGTGTTTTTCAAGCTCTAACTTCTCTCTTGTTATTCACCACCAACAGAGCCATGCCAGCATTCATACCCCTGTTACATCATCAAAAGGCTTTTTTTATTTTTTCAGAGAGACCAGCTTAAAAATTGACTGTCCACATCCAACAGATTAGATGTCCTGATTATCCACTGTAAGAGGTCAGTGTACGGTAGATCTTGTTGGAACACAGGGCTTCCATGACATTACTGAGAGGGGCTGCATATTAGATCAAAAACAAGAAAAAATATTAATTATCAGCTTGCTTGAGTTTCATTTAAAGGTGAACTATTTCCCTAATTTGCAATAACAAGTGATGGTGTGAAGAGATTGTCAGTGTTTTATGGGTGGATAATAATTTTCCACCAGTTTCCTCTCTGACATCTCCTGGGAATAACTCAGAAGACGGCATTAAACTGGGACACTCCCGGTTAATTAATTTCAGTTGAGTGTAGATGGCTAAATGTGCTAAAATGTGGCATTTGCAGACAGCCAAACTATTAATGTGAAGAATTTTCTATAATTAATGAATAAAGAGCTTTTCTGGGTTTAAATGAAGCAGCAGCTCTTTATGGATATGTCTAACTTTCCTCTTAATTAGCATGATTAAAAACATGCTTCTCAGCTATTTCTACAGAGATTCCTGGGAAATTATCAGAAAAATACTGACCCAGGTTATAAAGCATAACTATCCCAAACCTAAAAACTGGTAAAAAAAAAAAAAAAAAAAAAGGCTTATTAATGGGGACATTATTTTTAATAAGTTAATCTTTATGAATTTCAAATATCAGCATCCTGCTGTTTTCATTTATTCAAGTCTCAAAAAAGAGACAGAAAACGTCTCTACTGATAAAACTGATATCTCAGCTACCAGAGTTCAGAGAAAGCACTTCTTGGTTGATACCAGTTAAAGACGCAGGTCTGATGGAGAAGATGGACGGTGAAGTGGAGAGGGGGCACCCAGGACGGGGGGTTGGGGGTGACAGTCGTCCTCCTGAAGAGTCCAGTCCTTCAGCAGGCTTCTCCAGAGATACCCGCTGTTTTTCCTTCAGCCATTTCTCAAGGGACAGCTGCAGAAGTTCCAATTTCTGAGAGGACTCCTGGACCCGGGACTGAGCCTGGCAGACAAATACAGTGAACATTTATTGTATACAACTCTTCATTAAAAGGTTCATTTTGAAACATATTACTTCTTATCACTGCTTTCCAGGAATCTCTATGTGATCTAAAATTAAATTCCCCACTTTTGAAACCTTAAAACAAGAATTGTGTTTCCTGTGAAGTAAAACCACCTGCAGATAAAAGTGAGAGGGGGTCTCACCTCAGCCAGAGCCTTCTGGTCCAGCTCGGAGATCCCCTCCAGTTGCTTCACCACGTCTTTGGCCAGCACTAATGCATCTGTTTCTCGCTGCACGTATTGCTGCAGCTCTGCTAAACGAGCATCCACGGGGCTGACACTTACTGGAGACATCTCTGGGAGGAAATGGGAAAGGGAAAGAGCAGGAACTTAAGCACGGAGGAATTCAATTCGAACTACGTATATGCTCCTCAATGTAACTCCTTTCGTCTTTGCAATCAATATTTGTGGAGCTGAAATGAGCTTTTTCCTTTGAAATGCTGTCATGCCCCAGGCAACAGTCTTACCATTAGATTTGTATCTGTCTGGCATTTAGTTGACACTTTAATGCAATTTCTAAAAGCTCCCAAGAGCCAAAGAGAACAAAAACAAAACAATAATGTTAGTATATGTAGACAGGTACTTGATAAAAAGCAGTGAGATATTCTGGTCTGAAAGAATGCAATTTTTCATCTTGCAGCTTTAGTTTTGGATATATTGACTCATTTACAATCCTCATTTAGTCAAGTAAATGTTATTTGTTACCATAAGCTTGTAACGTGTTTTACTTCAGTCTGGATGCTTGTATAAAAGGTATAGTACTGTACTGTATGCAAAGTAGTGCTGCTAATGGAGCGAGAACATTCTGTGGGCGAGAACATTTTTTATTTTCCACCTGTTTTGATGGAATATTCTTTACTTTTCCCAGGTAAACAGTAGACTAATGGTTTGACATTTCCCTTTCCACATTTAACCAGCCCTCTGATACACAGTCAATTAAACTGCCTGCAGTGGTAAAGAGGTAATTTTCCAGCAGATCACAACATGATGAGGAATCGATGAGCAGAAAGTAGGTCAAGGGTCAGAGAGAGGAAATAGAAGCCAAGATGCTGACATATTGAGTTGCTTGTCTCATACCTCATTTGGCAGGAATCATTTTGCAAGTGTCGCCTCAGTTATCAAATGCCACACATTGGTAGTTTGGGATCAAATGCCCCATTTAATCACTGCTTAAAAGAAGGCTGAGGAAATGGTTTCACTTTCTGAACTGAAATGTGAACCTTCACGGGGATAACAGACGGACAGTTCAAATAAATTGTGGTTTCCATGAAAGCACAAGAAGTATAATCACTTATGTCATGCAACAGTATATTATACTGTTGTTCAAAAACTTTTTCAACAGAAGAAAATATTATGTAGATTAATCTCTAAGTTATAGAAAAAAAACACATTTTACTGCTT